>NC_135713.1:190056214-190317572 GCF_964656455.1 Halichoerus grypus
GTAGAAGAGTTCTCTGGCCAGAAAGACCAATAGCACAAAGACCCTGAGGTAGGAGTATGTTTAAAGGAGAGCAACGAGGCCAAGATGACTGGAACAGAGTGAGCAACAAGGGAGTAGAGGGAGGTGATGGAGGGCAGATTGATTTGCAGTTATACACCCAGTATGCTGATTCTTTGTGTAGCCTCTAGACTGTATATAACTACAAGAGCTGGGGCCTTCTCTGGTTTTGCTTACCATTACTCCCAGAGCCTAGTACCGTGCGGTGCATGTGGTAGGAGCCCAATAGATATTTGGGTTTTTTTTTTAAGATTTTGTTTATTTGTCAGAGAGAGAGAGTACAAGCGGGGGAACAACAGGCAGAGGGAGAAGCAGGCTCCCCGCTGAGTAAGGAGCCCAAAGCGAGACTAGATCCCAGGACCCTGGGATCATGACCTGAGCCGAAGGCAGACGCTTAATGACTGAGTCACCCAGGCGCCCATAGATATTTGTTTAATAAATGTCTAAATGGATAAATGGATGGATGGCAGGATGGGTGGATGGATGGATGAAAGGATGGAAAGATGGGTGGTGGATGGACAGACAGTTGGATGGATAGATGGATGGAAAGCTGGATGGGTAGATGGATGGATGGATAAAGGACACCCCATTACAATGTCCCAGATGGAGACTTTTCACCTTTAGTTCATCCATTCGTCTGTTCCCTACCCTTTAGGGAGTCCCTCTGGCCATGCCATGGGTACAGCGGGTGTATACTACGTGATGGTCACATCCACCCTCGCTATCTTTCGGGGAAAGAGAAAGCCAACCTACAGATTTCGGTAAGAACTCGGCACTGGGGTGCGGGCGGTGGAGGGCAGGAGGTGACTGTCTCTGTAACAGACACACCACTTGCTCTCCCTCACATTCCCCACAGCTGGCCCACCCCACCTTGGGTTGGTACTGAGCAGAGTTGTGGCATTTCTGCTGAGGGCAAACGTGAAGGGCACAAGATGTCAGGGACCTACAAGAGCAACCCCTAACTTTACAGATAAGGAAACAAGGCCTAACAGGGTAAAGGGACTGCTCAAGATCAGACAGTGTAGTTCTGGCAGGGTTTAAATAAAAACCCATTTCTGTGCCAACCAAAGAGTTGCCTGGTCCAAGTTGAAAAACAAAGAAACGGGGGCGCCTGGGTGGCTCAGTCGTTAAGCGTCTGCCTTCAGCTCAGGTCATGATCTCAGGGTCCTGGGATCGAGCCCCGCATCGGGCTCCCTGCTCCGCAGGAGGCCTGCTTCTCCCTCTCCCACTCCCCCTGCTTGTGTTCCCTCTCTCGCTGTGTCTCTCTCTGTCAAATAAATAAATAAAATCTTTAAAAAAAAAAAAAAAGAAAAGAAAAACAAAGAAACGTAAGACATTCCTACTACAGAGAATTCTGAGCATGCGGCCACTGGGCAAATGCTGCATTATCACACATATAAAATGCGGGAACTTAACGTTCACGTGTGGAAGGGTTAAGTACATGACACAGGCATCATCTCTGAGCTGTGGGGTACAGGCTTCAATTTACAAAAATTCCACTGACTGCACCTAAGTTGGCCAGGCGCCGGCGTTCTTGCCAGGCTGTTCTCCTTGCTAAAGTGTGCATATCTGGGTTCTGTTATGATTGCTTCTTCTGTTGCAGGTGCTTGAACGTCATTTTGTGGTTGGGATTCTGGGCCGTGCAGCTAAACGTCTGTCTGTCCCGAATCTACCTTGCTGCTCATTTTCCCCATCAGGTCATTGCCGGAGTCCTGTCAGGTATCAGCTGCTCTGGCTCGCTCCCTTCCTGCCCCTCCTATGCCGTGTCTCCCTAACTGGGACACCATCCCAGCCAGCCAGTCATATTCTGTGTGTTCTTACTGAGTTCTTACTATCAATGCTGTTAGCACTTCAGTGGGCTACGAGTTAAGGGTGGGTGAAACCGTTCATTTCTATAGGAGGGCCCAGATCTACACAATTAAATACAATTCAGAAAAGTTGCAGTACTTCAAGTTAACTTACCAATTGAATTAGCTTGAAATTTCCTTACTTTTCATATTCTTTATTTTTTACTGGTCTTCAATTGGAAATGGCCCCTCATTAGTTGTTGTTGTTTTTAATATTTTATTTATTTATTTATTTATTTATTTATTTATTTATTTATTTATAGAGAGAGTTGGGGAGGGGCAGAGGGAGAGGGAGAAAGAACCTCAAACAGACTCCACGCTGAGCGTGAAGCCAGACGTGGGGCTCAATCCCAGGACCCTGAGATCATGACCTGAGCTGAAATCGAGTCGGATGCTTAACTGACTGAGCCACCCAGGAGCCCTGGCCCTTAGTTTAGTTTTAAGGGAATCTACCAAATTTAACAAATTAACAGTGTCCTAGAAAAGCTCTTTATTTGGGTAATTTTCAGACCCACAGTTGGTCTTTCTTATAGGTTCAGAGTTTTGGATACAGTTGATACTTGAACAATGCAAGGGTTAGGAGCAGCATTGATGCCCCGCCCCGCTCCGTGCACTCGAAAATCCACATATAACTTTGACTCTCCCAAAACTTAATTACTAATAGCCTACTGGAAACCTTACCGATAACATAAACAGTCAATTAACACATATTTTGCATGTTATATGTATTATAGCCTGCATTCTTACAATAAAGCAAGCGAGAGAAAAGAAAATGTTCTTCAGAAAATCAGCAGGATCAGGGGCACCTGGGTGGCTCAGTGGGTTAAGAGTCTGCCTTCGGCTCAGTCATGATCTCGGAGTCCTGGGATCAAGCCCCATGTGGGGCTCCCTACTCAACGGGGAGTCTGCTTCTCCCTTTGCCCCTCCCTCCTGCTCATGCTACCTCACACACTCTCTCTCTTTCAAATAAATAAATAAAATCTTTAAAAAAAAAAAAAATCAGCAGGAAGAGAAAATACATTTACAGGGCTCTGCTATATTTATCAAAAAAAATGTGCATATAAGTGGACCTACCTAGTTCAAACCCATGTTGTTCAAGGGTCAACTATACTTGTGTTTTCTTAGATCCCATTTATAAGGGGCAGAAAAGACTTAGGTTAAGTGTAAGAAAGACTTTCTTTACATTATGGGAGGTACTGGAATATAAGACCTTAGGGAAATTGTAGAAGACAGGTTGGAGCAGAACACAGTAGCATTACAAGAAGAGCATTGAGTACAGGGGAGATAATGGTTTCATGACAACCACAAAAGTAACGCAGCGTTTAGTACTGGGTGCCATGTTTGAGGAAGAACCCAGAAGCCATGTTACATGAAAGACCTGAGAAGGTATAGGTTAGAGATAAGAGTAACTGTCTTCAAATGTGCTCTATAAAGAGGTTCTAGATTTACAACTCAACTCCTACAGAAATAACTGAGACCAATAGATGGCATTGGAGGGGGGGGTCACATTTCAGATTAGCACAAGGAAGAATTTTTGATAATCAAAGCCATTCAAAGATGAAATGGGCTGCCCAAGTGGGAGTGAGCTCTCTACCCCTGCGGGTATTCAAGTAGAAAAATGAGGACCCCCGACAGGAAACATGCGTGTGGTGGGAGAATGTATGTGATAGGACTCTTCCATCTGAAAGAGTCTATGGCTGAGGACAGACTGGAGTCACACATGGGAATAAACCAGGTGATGCTCTAATCTAGCATCTGGGATCTATTACCACAAATGGCAGGATGGATGATATGTCACTGATTGCTCCAAACCCCGCCCCATAGCTGAAGGTCCAGAGTCTTCCCTATTTCTCACAGTCATTCTTTCTTCCACACAGGCATTGCTGTTGCTGAAACTTTCCGTCACATCCAGAGCATCTACAATGCCAGCCTCAAGAAGTATTTTCTCATTACCTTCTTCTTGTTTGGTTTTGCCATTGGATTTTACCTGCTGCTCAAGGGACTGGGTGTAGACCTCCTGTGGACACTAGAAAAAGCCAAGAGATGGTGTGAGCGGCCGGAATGGGTCCACATTGACACCACGCCCTTTGCCAGCCTCCTCAAGAACTTGGGGACCCTCTTTGGCCTGGGCTTGGCTCTCAACTCCAGCATGTATAGGGAGAGTTGCAAGGGCAAGCTCAACAAGTGGTTCCCATTCCGCCTCAGCTGCATTGTGGTCTCTCTCATCCTCCTGCACCTCTTTGACTCTTTGAAACCCCCATCCCAAGTTGAGCTGATCTTCTATGTCCTGTCCTTCTGCAAGAGCGCAGCCGTGCCCCTGGCATCTGTCGGCCTCATCCCCTACTGCCTTGCCCGGGTCCTGGGCCAGCAGGATAAGAAGTCTTTGTAAGGGATGTGGAGCCTTCAGTATTCAAAGTCAATGACCGTGCCAACCATTGAGGGTGGCTAGGGTCTTCTGCTAGCCCATTTTGAGGCCAGAGGTGCTAGAGTCAGCTCAGCTGACCCCTTCCTCCTTTGCAATTCTAATTGTATTGGGTGGGGTTTTTTTTTTTGAAAAACTAATAAGGCTAGTTGAGAAAGCCTTATCTGTTAGAAGTTGGGTCCTTCTGGATTTTTCCCTAAAGACTTACTTGTTCTTCTTTGAGATATACAAAAACAAGACTTCCAGGTAGGGCCAGCTCATAATCCCAGGCTGGGGATCTCAACTGAGAATTTTCTACCTGTCCCCATCCTTACACAGAAAAGGGAAAGGAGCAGTGGATTTGATAGAGAAAGAAGAGTGATGGATTAAGGAAGACTTTTTCATATCCTGCACATCATGCAAATTATGTTACACCATATCTAAATGGCTTTGATTATATTTGAATCTTTAGGTAAGGGACTCTCAATAGTGAGGGACCAACTTAAAGTATAATTAATAGGTAGTTAGTGGGGTAATTCTGCTTCTTATATTTTTCTATTATATATCCATGGTCTTTGCATTTACTAGGATTTCCTAATGGCCGCAGTGACCTAGATTTGTACTGGGTCAGAGCATGCAGATATAGTCAACTTCTCCTCTATCACACTAGATCTTCCTCCTTGTTAGCCCAGCTCGGCCTTCCCTAGAATTTTCCACTGGCTCCACATCCTGCCAGATACAGAGATGCCTAAATGCAGCTCTGGGGGTAGTGCTTTTGTATGGTTTAGTTAAACTCTGAAATCTCGGGCAAAAAGTCAAGGAGACGGCAAGGATTCCTCTCTCCAGAAGGTCACTCCAATGTTACTTTTGATTCCTAGAGGGTAAATATGACTCCTTTCTCTATCCCAAGCCAACCAAGAGCACATGCTTGGAGGAAAAGCCAGCTCTCCCTTGCCTGTTCTTAAGTCTCAGCTGATTTGCAGAATATGTCTTAAAAAAAAAATGCTTAAGCCTATTTATTTGAGAGTCCTTGTTTTTGCTACTAATTATATAGTTCACCATATATTACCATTCATACCAGCCATCCTGGTCATAACATCTTTGAAAAGAAAAATATATATTGCAGTATTTTATTAAAACAACATTTTATTTAAGAATGAAGTCTTGCTGATTACTGTATTTTAGATGCAATGTGATCTGAAGGTTCTAATTCTGGCTCAGCTAAATTTCAAGCTCTTTTCTTTTTCCCTAAACAAATCATTTAGTCTCTGTGTACCTATATTTTCCCTTTGGAGAAAGAAAGTCTTGGGCTGGCCAGGATTGCCAGTGGAGCCAGGGGACCTACAGTGTCCGTGGGGCACAGATAGCCTTGAGGGTATCAACACAGACACGATATCATTGGCCAAGATTGAACATTAGTTACCAGACCACAGGTCAGCATGAGTTGCTCTAAGGGACCAAGCTGCAACTTAAAGGCAAATACACAGGGTCATTACCAAACTAAGCAATCAGGGGATGTAAGTCATAGCAGCGGAAAAAGACTGGGTAGACTCTGGAATCCAGGAAGCCGGCATCAGCAAGGTTTGGGGTTATGGTTAAAGAAAGTCTAAACAGAGCAAGTCACAGCAGCAAGGAATGCTCAAGGGAGTTATCGAAGTTTTCTCTCCAAATGATCCATTTCATCCTGGGTGCAGGGCACCCCCTCCAAAGGCATAACCCTGGATCTACTGAGGATGACATCTGCTCACTCACTTCAGAACTTTGCATGTGTATCTTCAGGAAAGTTGAGTCCTCTTACTGGATTTGGTTTCTTCAGGGGGCATGAAACTCCTCAGAGACGCTACTGGTCTTCCCAAGGAAGAAGGGAAATGGTCTTGCTCTGCCTAAACCAAGCCCCATTGCTCAGGCCTGACCTCATCCTTGATGATTTATTTGTTCTCAGGGACTAGGTCCAGGTTCCTTGCAAGAGGATTCTTGCAGAAAGTGAATAGTGCCCCAGCCCCTGGCAGTTGGTGAGGTTGATAGGGACACATGACAGATAAAATTTACTGAGTACTGCTTCTCTGCCAGGCTCTGTTCTATGCATTTTATTTATTCATACAATTAATTCACTTAATCCTCCCAACATCTCTGTGAGGTGGGGGCTATAATTTATCCGCACATTACATATGAATAAGAACAAAGGGTTCTTATAGGTAGAGGGTTCTTATAGGTTCTTATAGGTATCTTGCCCAGAATGGTGAAGCCAGTTTAAGAACCAAGCAGCCTGATTCCAGAGTCCATACTCCACCCTGTAGCCCCGTCACAGGGATGGATGCCAGTAGACTGGTGGCTCTTTCTGGCTGGCTCAGTCGATGGAGCCTGCGACTCTTGATCTCATTGTCCTGAGTTCAAGCCCCACACTGGGTGTGGAGCCTACTTCAAATTAATACATTATTGAAAGAAAAAAAAAAAAAAAACCAGGGACTGTTTCAAACCTTCCTTCAGATGCCAGATACAACTTTGAATTCAGCCCAAAGAGAATTTGTTTTCTTGTGGTCGAAGGAATTATAAAACTTTGAGTGATCTTCCCAGTGAGCTAGTCTTAGTTTCCAAGTATGAAGATACCATATTTCAAAAGCAATTTTACAACATAACTCTTAGAACTAACCATATTAGTTTAACTTTAGCTCTTTCTTTTCTTTCTTTCAAAAAAAGAGTTTAAGAGTCACGCTCAGACTATCTAGGTCAGACAGGAAGTAACTGACTATTTCTACAACGGAGATAAAATGAGAAGACAGAATTACCACAAAGAACTTTTGGTACAGATCCATGTACAGGTGTAGAAAATGAAGAGACTGTGAAAATTGCTTAGGTCAGAGAATCCACAAAGACAAGATTGCTACCTTTCCTTAGGATGGCCACCTGTCTCCTCGAGAAACAGTGCTAAAGGCTTAGAATTTGTGATGGGAAAGGCTGAGCAGAAAGAGCATCAGCCCATGATCAACTCCTAATAGACGGTAGCCAATGTGTTAGCATATTCTGATCACTGACCCGCTGCCCAAGTTATAGAGGTGTGCTTGCTTTAGAAATGACTGGTGAGTCCTCAGGATGGAAGTAAACATAAGTGACAGATGACAGTTTTAAACCAAGATCCATGTCATGTCACCGCATAATTTGATAGATTGTTCTAGCAGTCTATCAGTTTTGAGGAAGTACACTTGGGGATGATACACACACACACACACACACACACACATTATACACTTGTATTACTGCCCTAGGAAAACAGATCCATTAAGAAAGTACAGCTTTCGGATGCCTGGGTGGCTCAGTTGGTTAAGCGTCTGCCTTCGGCTCAGGTCATGATCCCAGGGTCCTGGGATGGAGTCCCGCATCGGGCTCCCTGCTCAGCGGGGAGCCTGCTTCTCCCTCTCCCTCTGCCTGCCACTCCACCTGCTTATGGTCCCTCTCTCTCTCTCTCTATCAAATAAATAAATAAAATCTTTAAAAAATAAAAAATAAAGAAGTCAATTCCATTTTTATCCCCAGCTCCCCCCTTGCCCTAGGCCACCACTGAACTACTTCCTGTTTCATAGATTTGCCTGTTGTAGACATTTCATACCAATGGAATCATGCAATATGTGACCCTTTGTGTCTGCTTCTTTCCCTTAGCATGATGTTTTCAAGGTTCATCAATGTCGTAATAACATGTATTAGTACTACATTTCTTTTTTTGGCCAAATAATATTCCACTGTATGGATATACTGAATTTTGTTTATGGTATTTGGGTTGCTTCCACATTTTGGCTATTATGAATAATACTGCTGTGAACACTTGTGTACAAATTTTTGTGTGGATGCATGATTTCATTTCTCTTAGGTATGTATATAGGAGTGGAATTGCTGGATCATATGGTAATGCTGTGTTTAACCCTTCAAGGAAGTGCCAGACTGTTTTCCCAAAGGTTTAGCAAGGAAAAGTTTTACAGTGTTTTTTGTTCTGCCATCTCTTTTGATTTCCTAGAAGCATACCCTGTCTGATAGCTTTGTCTACTTCCTTACTTTGGAAGAGTTTCGCAGCAGGATTGATGAGGGGTTCAGATTTCACATGAGGAAATGTCAGTGAGCTCCTGCTGCTTTAATAAAGCAATGGCTTTATTTCATTGTTCCAACGTGCATTCCAAGAGCATTTCATTGAAGACATGTCTGGATATTTGAAGTTCCAGCCCTAATCAATTGACTGGTTGTAACCCGTCAAAATTTGCTAACCTGTTTTCTGAACACCATTCCTTTAGCTGCTGAATTATTAATATTTATTGATTTCATTCCATGGTAACTGCCAAACTAGGACAGATGCCTTTAAGGCTGGTATGTGTAAATAAAATAGGACAATATCATTTGTATCCAAGGGTTTTTCAAGAGCCTCTTGAGAACGGAAAACACGCTGGCCAAAGAGCCTTCAGATGATGTTGTTAAGGAAAGAATTGGCTAGAAATGGTATGAAGAAACAGCCAGCAAAAGTCACTTCCATTAGAGAACCAAGAACTTAATTAATCTGGAAAAGAAACTAGCAATTGTCTAGTCCAGTGATGGGCGACCCAAAACCCAAAATCTAACTTCAGGGTGAAAGATTAAAAAGCTGCCTCGGGAACAAACAAAAAAAGCAGAAACCCATAAATACAGAGAACAAACTGGTGGTTGGCAGAGGGGCGGGGGGTGGAGGGATGGGTAAAATGGGTGAAGGGGAGTAAAAGGAGCAGGCTTCCAGTTATGGACTCAGTAAGTCATTGGGATGAAAGGTACAACACAGGGAATACAGTGGACGGTATTGTAATAGTGTTGTACGGAGACAGATGGTGGCTACATTTGCAGTGAGCACAGCATAATGTATAGATACTGAATCACTATGTTGCACACCTGAAACTCACATACCATTGTGTCTCAGCTGCACTGCAATAAAAAATAATAATAAAATAAATAAAAATAAAAAGCTGTCTCTGGGTTGCTGCTTCTTCATAAAAAAGAAAAAAGTCTATAAATATTTTTACTTTTCCTGAACTGGCCCTTATTTAAAAAAAAAAAAAGAAAAAGCTGCTCACTCTTAATCCTATTCAAAAATTTATTTCAGGGGCGCCTGGGTGGCTCAGCCGTTAAGCGTCTGCCTTCGACTCAGGTCGTGGTCCCAGGGTCCTGGGACCGAGTCCCGCATCGGGCTCCTTGCTCCGCGGGAAGCCTGCTTCTCCCTCTCCCACTCCCCCTGCTGTGTTCCCTCTCTCGCTGTGTCTCTCTCTGTCGAATAAATAAATAAATAAATCTTAAAAAAAATTATTTCATAGATACAGAAAATAAGGCCTAGGGAGGGAAAACAGCTCGTCTAAGCTATATACGTAACCTGTCCTCAAGTCTCCTGATTCTTAGCAGAGAGCAGTCTCCCCTTTGCCTGTCTCCTGTGTGTCAACATGCAGCTGTTGAAACAGAAGTGAACGCAGAGCGTATTTGAACCAGAACCAGGCTTGTTAACCCCATGAGAGCCGCAGCTACAATAACCATGCTCAAGGGTTCTTTTAAAAGATATTTTAAAAAGATTTTATTTATTTATTCGAGAGAGAGTGAGCAAGAGAAAGAAAGAGAATGAGCAGGGGTTGGGGCAGAGGGAGAAGGAGAAGCAGACTCCCCGCCAAGCAGGGAGCCCCACGTTCAATCCCAGGACCCTGGAATCATGACCTGAGCTGAAGGTAGACACTTAACCAACTAAGACCCCCAGGCGCCCCTTAAAGACTTTTTTTTTTTTTTAAGATTTTTTTATTTGACAGAGAGAGGCACAGCGAGAGAGGGAACACAAGCAGGGGGAGTGGGAGAGGGAGAAGCAGGCTTCCCGCCGAGCAGGGACCCCGGGGGTTCGATCCCAGGACCCTGAGATCATGACCTGACCGAAGGCAGACGCTTAACGACTGAGCTACCCAGGCGCCCCGCCTTAAAGATTTTTTATTTATTTATTTGAGAGAAAAAGTACAAACAGGGGGGCAGGACAGAGAAAGAGGGAGAAGCAGACTCCCTGCTGAGCAGGGACCGCCCCCCATACTGATCTTGATCCCAGGACCCCAAGATCATGACCTGAGCCGAAGGCAGACACTTAACAACTGAGCCCCCTAGGCGCCCCTCAAGGTGGCCTGTTCTTAATTATGTCATGTGCTCCTCTCCGCCTTTGCTCTCAAAAATCTTTCCAGGGCAGAAGTGTAACTAAAACAAGAAGCAATTTGGTGTTTTTATGGAGTTTTAGGGTTTTTGTGGGGTCTTTTTTGGGGTGGGGAGTTGTTGCTGTTGTTTTTTAAGCAGGAGGGTGGTTTTCCAGGAAGCACATTTTCAATACTTTTCTTTCTTCTCGCTCTCATTTTCTGCTTTTCACAGTTCACAGTCATTTCCTTCAGATCAGCTAATTCAACTCCAAGTCTGAAAGCTGCTAGGACTCCTCTCATTCCGCTCCAGCGTGGAACTGGGAATTCTAGTGCTGTGTCAGCTGCGCTCGTTACTTTCTACCCAGAGGCAAAAGGAAGAAAACCGAGTTCCTTCTCCTCCACGGTGAACTGTTTGCACTCCTTGACCAGGGCATGCCGCCAGAATCCCATCTTTTCTCCTCCGTCTTCCCCACTAACCTCCTCCTTCAACAGGGTGACCTCAGCCTGTCGGCAAGGCCACCCCTGACCCGTGCTTGATCCTCCCACCTGAAGAACACAAATGAGCCTCTTTTTTTTTTTAAGATTTTATTTATTTATTTGACAGAGAGAGAGACAGCGAGAGAGGGAACACAAGCAGGGGGAGTGGGAGAGGGAGAAGCAGGCTTCCCGCGGAGCAGGGAGCCCGATGCGGGGCTCGATCCCAGGACCCTGGGACCATGACCTGAGCCGAAGGCAGACGTTCAACGACTGAGCCACCCAGGCGCCCCCTCAAATGAGCCTTTGAGAGAGGTAATTTAGCGGAATTGATTTGATAGCCCCAGTGGCATAAATCAATTTTCTTTATTTTGGTTATGTCTTTAGACGACCAGGGCCCTCCTTATGGGTCCCTTTCCCACCCCCTCCCCACCCCTCCCATACAATGACTGCAAGGGAATGACAGCGGCAGCATCTCTCCCTACAAACTGCAGTGAAACCACCGAGGACACCCTGCACCAGACCTCCAAAGGGTTCCTTTGTTTCGGGAGCTTTGGGTGAGGCTCCCTCGCTCCTGACACGTATCAGAGTTGCTTCAGAAAAAGCTGATGCAAACAGCCCTTCTTTGATCTGGCTCTCCATGCATTGCCAGCAGGCTCACGAGGCACGGTGGCCACCACACTGTTATCTCCAGAACTATGCCCTCTCTCCTTTCCTACAGGGTATGCTTCTACGAACTTCCATGGGGCAAATGACCCCCCACGCAGTAACTGTCAGACTGGTGAGTTAACTCCTCAAATTAGGGGATGGCTGAACTCAACCTATGTTAAGAAAGAGAAAAGACCTGGAGAGGATTCTGCCCACTTTGGACTCTTTTATCTGATTTCCAGTTAGTTACAGGATGCCTGTAAGACTCCAACCCTGAGGAAAAAGAATCGGGGAAATAATTTGATGAAGGATAGGAAAGTGCTGGAGAAGAGTTCAACGAGGGGAAGAGTCGCCCTCAATTTTTATTTGGGGCTGAGCCTCCTGGGAAGCGGGGGCAGAGAAGATGAAGTTGGAGTGTTTCATTGTCTTCATCAAGAGAGGATAATCTCACGCTATTACCCCAATACCATTATTTCCACACAAAATATCTAATAAACCAATGGTTCTCAACCGGGAGTGATTTTGCCTCCCAGATGACACTTGGCCACGTCTAGAGACATTTTTTGGTTGTCATAACTGGAGATGTTGCCAGTGGTGTCTAGTGGGTAGAGCCCAGGCAGGTGGCTAATCATCCTACAAGGCACAGCGCGCCTCCCCCAACAAAGAATTATCCTCCCCCAAATGTTCATAGTGCCAGGACTGAGAATCCCCTTTAACAAACCCCAGAGAAAGGAGAATCAATCAGTTTACCTGAAAGAATTTTCTCCAGTGAATGTTTTTCAACCCAGCACCAGAGCACTGCTTTGCAAATGGGTCCTTCTGGTGTGCCCAGCAGCCCCTCCTCCAGTCCTGTCTCAAGTGGGAGATTTATGGTGCTAAATTCTAACATCTTTCCGTCCAACAAAGTCCACTTGTTAAAGTAACTGGAGTCCTTGCATCTGGGTGCCTGCAAGTAAAATCAATCTTGCCTCCAGGCTTTTCGTAGAGACCCTGAAGCTGAACCAGTTGCGGGTATCCACAAATGTGGCCATCATTAAATACAAGATAAAGGTATAGATGGGTTGAGAGTTTCAGCTAAAGAGTTAGGGTGAGGGAGGCGAGCGGGGCCTGACCAGGAGCCACCAAGTATGAGTTTGGTAGACAAATTGCGCTCCCCTGGAAAGGCTCTGGATGTATTTAACATTGTTGTTAAATCACCAGGGAGAAGAATGAGTGAAACAAAACACATTCTTAGCTGGACAAAGAACGTAGTTAAAACACACTGCATAACACTGGGCTTAATTCCTCCGAGCTTGGGCTTGATTTATTTAAAGAAAGCAGAAGAGATACTTCTTTGATATCTCATTGCTACAAAACTCAGTGTCCATTACTATTGGTACAAACTCCTCTTTTATTTTTTGTTAATTGCTAATGAAAAAAAATTCTAATTGGATTGTGTCTCCTGCCCAAATTAAGGTTGAGAAAGGAAAAATATCAATCCCAGGACAAATAGCCTTCTGATGATGATGTTAAGAATCCACTAGTAGGGGTGCCTGGATGGCTCAGTTGGTTAAGCATCTGACTCTTGGTTTCAGCTCAGGTCACGATCTCAGAGCTCTGGGATGGAGCCTGAGTCGGGCTCTGCACTGGACACAAAGTCTGCTTGTCCCATTCCCTCCCCCTCTGCCCCTCCCCCGGCACCTCTCTCTCTAAAATAAACAAAATCTTAAAAAAAAAAAAAAAGGGACTCCACTAGAAAATTTGATTTTAAATGATATGTAAACTTTAACTAATAATAGTCCATTCCAGTGAACACGTTTCCTTGCTTTCTAGTTGTTAAATATTAACTCCTACCCAAGATAAATTATTAAAAAAAATAAAACAACCCTGAACTTGCCACAAATATTTATCCATCTCCTTCCTGCTCCTTGATTTAATGTCCTCTTAGCTTCTTTTTTTTTTTTTAAGATTTTATTTATTTATTTGAGAGAGAGAGAGAGCAGGGAGAGAGGCAGGAGGGACAAGCAGACTGCACTGAGTGCAGAGCCTGTCGAGGGGCTTGATCCCAGGACCCTGAGATCAGGACCTGAACGGAAATCCGAGGCTTCACCGAATGAGCCACCCACGCACCCCTCCTCTTAGCCTCTTGATATGACTGTCCCATTTTCTATTCTGAATTCTTCCCAGTTTTTAAAAAAAGAAGTGCCAGTCTGCTATAGACCTGACTCTGTAATTGTAACTGAAGAATTGGTGTTACTTTTTGTAAATGTTCCTTTGGCAGCTCCGATTTATTCTGGCTTCTGAAATCTAATTTCCTCCTCTCTCCCCATGAAAAAAATAAGTCCCTGCCACTCGGCTGCTTATTGGTGAGCCCTCAGCAAGGTCTGAGGACTGATCTGCCAGGGGACAACAGACGGATTCCAAACAGGTTTTCGTACCCAACACGTCTCCTTCATACCAGCAGCCCTCCAGTCCTTCCCAGGCATCTCTAGATTGTAGAGCAAAGAGTTCGGATGCCAGAGTTCACATTTTTCCATGCCTTGGCACATACCTATGAAGACTTCCTGCTGCAAAACAAAATTGCTTGATTTATATTATAACTGTCTCCTTTACATACTTAAATAACTGTTTCAGACTCAAAACGGTCAGACCCCAGAATGTCCTGCAACAGATATTGTAATTCACATGCAACCTTACAGAAGAGTTATCAGACTCAGCTCTAAACTACATTTTTCCTTCCTTAAAACTCACTTCCAGACTTTTTTGTGCAACAGAGCATTTTACAGAGTTGTAAACTTTCCATGTGGTGTTCCTTGTCACTTAAAATACTTAAATCCACACATTCCCTAGAGCCAGCAAAGGCTGCATTCCTGTTTTTAAAATTGGTCACTGGTGTTTCCTTATGTCACTATACCATAGTTTGCCGAGTCATTTCCTTATTTGGCTTTTGGATTATTTGGATTATAAATAGCAACACATGAATATCTTTGCACAAATTACATTTTTTCCCTTTTGGGTTATTTCCTTGGGGTATATTCCCAAGACTGGTATTACTGGGTCAAAGGTTTGAAAAGTTTCATAGCTCTGTTACCCATTGCCAGAATATTCTTGAGACAGACTGTGGTATATTTGAGCACTTGAAATGTTTAACCGGGTTTCCCACGATATACAATAAGAGTAACTTGCATTTAATTTCTCATAGTCTTCAGTGAGGGAGTGAGTTACAAAATTTCAAAACAAAGCAAAAGTGAAGACAGTCGCACTCTTGTAGCAGAGACGAGCTCTCTTAGGCTAACTTGGTAAAATGTCCACCACGGGGGCTGGGTAAAATATCTGTGTTCCAGGCAGAACAGAAAACAACACCCAAGCTTCTGTGAAGTATCGTCAGCTCATAGCTGCGGCTGAGTAGTTCCAGGGAGAATTTAAAGCTGGCACTTGGTGAGCAGGGTGGGCAGGGAGGTAGAAAATAAAAAGAAGGGGTGCCTGGGTGACTCAGTTGTTTAAGCATCTGACTCTTGATTTCGGCTCGGGTCATGATCTCAGGGTCGTGAGATCGAGCCCTGCACTGGGCTCCTTGCTCAGTGGGGAGCCTGCTTAGGTTCTCTCCCTCTTCTGCCCCCAACTCATGCTCGCTCTCTCGCTCTTTCTCAAAAAAGAAAAGAAAAGAAAAAGAAGGGACGTGCTCTGTTTTCATTGCTGCCTCTTTGGTGATGGCAGCAACACAGAGAGAAATAAGCCGGTTCTGATTCAGATTATTTACCTCCTGAAAGTGACTTCTAAGAACTGTGATGCCTGAGGACCTTGGTACCCTCAGTTTAAGAATCAAAACCAAACCAAACAAAAATAACCCACTGAGTCATCCTTGCCATCTGGTTCCTCAGGCTAATAATAGTGATGATGATGGTGACATGGAACATGCGCCAAGTACTATGTGCCTGTCACTTTTCGAAGGGCTTTACCCACATCAGTCATTTCATCCCCTCAACTTCCATAATTGTGCCCCCTTTGCAGGTGAGAAAACAGAATCGGAAAGCTGAGAAGCTTTCCCGAAGTCACAGAGCTAGTAAATGTCAGACCAGACTCAAACCCAGACAATTGACCACCATGCCTTGTGCTCTGACCACTGCACCATACCGCCTCGGGTGCAGCAAGAGAAAAGGGGCTCAGGGATGGTTCGATGACGCACTAGAATATCCAATTTTGGGCTCTCTCAAACACTTCTAAATAGTTCTTTTTTAAAAAATATTTATTTATTTATTTATTTATTTGTCAGAGAGAGAGAGCACAAGCAGGGGGAGTGGCAGGCAGAGGGAGAAGCAGGCTTCCCGCAGAGCAGGGAGCCCGATGCGGGGCTCGATCCCAGGACCCTGGGATCATGACCTGAGCCGAAGGCAGACGCTTAACCGAATAAGCCACCCAGGCGTCCCCTTCTTAATTGTTCTAAGCATGTGTTACCTTTTTCCTTACTCTGTATTTTGAAAAAAATTTCAAATAAAAAAGGAAGTGCAATGAACATCTGAATCATCAACTATTCACATTTTGCGATGTTTGCCTTATGTCTCTCACTATATATATGTACATATTCTTATTTTAGATCAGTCATTTAAGGATAATTTGCAATCATGACTCCTTTACTGCTATATGCTTGATGTGTTTCCTACGAACACGGACATTCTCTTACATAACAGTAACATGTGTTATTTTTTTAATCCCAAAGGACCTCAGTTTAAGAAAAACAAATAACTAGGAGCCCCTGGGTGGTACAGTCAGTTGAGCATTCAACTCTTGATTTTGGCTCAGGTCATGATCTCAGGGTTGAGGGACTGAGCCCCACGTCAGGCTTCACACTGAGCATGGGGCCTGCTTGGGATTCTCTCTCTCCCTCTGCCTCTGTCCCTCCTGCTCGTGCACTTGCTCTCTCTCTCTAAAGAAATAAAAAAAGAAAACAAATAATTAACAATAAACTAAATATTTTGTTTCATTACCATAAACTGCAGGTTAAATGGCCTTTCCTTGCTCCTTGAAGCTCACTTGCCCTGATTAGTCCTTGTCCACCTGCCCAGCTGTACTCCATCTCTGCTGGGGAACTTTCCAGAACACTTTTGACTCCTTGACACCACTGGTCTTGGTACCAATCTATGCACTTCCTTCCTTCTCTGAAAGCCAACAAGTTGCTTATTTAATTACCATAACACTCAGATTAGTTTAAAATTAATATCATTATCTTATTACTGTAATGGAAATTTTAAAATCCTAAAGGTTTTTAATTATTTCTTCATAAAATCTCTTATAATTACAACTTAGGTAAACAGGGTCCCTCTTTCAATTTAATGATTTTTCAACTAAAATAATTTATTCATTTAACTAGTATTTATTGAGCACCTACTATATCTTGGGCATTGTTGGAATTAAAGTAGCTAGCACTTTAGGGACGCCTGCGTGGCTCAGCCAGTTAAGCATAATGACAGGTCATTATCCTAGGGTCCTGGGATCGAGTCCTGCATTGCTCAGCAGGGAGCCTGCTTCTCCCTCTGCCTGCCACTCCCCCTGCTTGTGCTCTCTCTTTCTCTCTCTCTCTGATTTAAAAAAAAAAAAAAGTAGCTAGCACTTTTAAGCAATTAACATGTCCCAGGTCCTTCACCTGGGACACCTGAGTTAATCCTCACAACTATCACCGTTCCCATTTTCCAGATGGGTAAATGGAGAAGTTAAGTAATTTGCCCAAGGTTGTACAACTAGCCAGAATTCCGAGGCAGGCAATCTGCCTCTGTCCAGAACTCATGCTCACAGGCACCAGGTAATACTGCTGGGGGTTCCCCAAGGGGAGGCTCATCTGTGGGGCCAGCAAGAACACCAGCACTTGTGAGATAGCGGGGATGCTTGCCTTAGATGGGGTTGGTTGTGGTCGAGGAGGAAACCCAAAAGGCAGTTCCATTTCCCCTGCTTCTGGCTGCTAGCAGATAAAACAGGTAACAGCAAGAAAAGTATGCCTCTGTGTGGGTAATTATTTCCATAAACACTGACAATGGAGTCTTGGCCTTACTTAACTTGGCTTCCAGGATATTCTTGCTATTTCTACTCCCTCTAGCCACTCGTACCATCTCCTCTGCCAGCCTGCTCATCCTCCTTCACCCTGGCTTTCAATGTCTCAAGGACTCAGGCTCTGGCTCAAGCCTCGCTTCCCTCACGTCCCATCCAAGGTTAAAACTACCGTCTGCACTGTGTATCTTCTGTTTGACCCTTTTGCCTCCTGCTCTGGGCTGGGTGGAATTCATCAGGCTCTTTTCCCTGGGCTTGCATTTGGGTTTTGCAGAGGAGAGCTACCAACAAGGGACAAGATGGAGAGAAAGGCCAGGGTATTTATTCCTGAGGGGTCACTGAGCTGTGACGGCGGACGCTGCACCCTTTTTAAATTGATTTCCATCAACCCTACCCACACTTTTATTAACAATATCCTTCTTACACTCTCCTCCAAGTATCCAGCTGGAGCATGCCCTCTGCTTCCCGCACGGGCCTCTGCCTAACCCCCAGGGACTGTCACATCAATATCCCCCATCCAGACAAACAGCCACTGTTTTCTAGAGCTGTGCGTTCAACTACTCATTCCACTTTTCTACCTGGATTTCTCACGGGTGCCTCAAACGCAAAACATACAAACCCAGCGTGGTATAATAATATATACGGTCTTTGTCCCCTGTTTCTGGCACAGAGCTCTTAAAACCCTTGGAATTTCTAAGCGATAAGAGTGATAAAAGTGTCTTGATATTCATAACAAATCCCTTTGAACCACACCTGAGTTCATATTAATGAGGTGACTTCTGGAAAGCACCTAAGGAGAGTTTGCCAGGGGAACCAGCCATGTGATTATCATGGGTTGGAACTTGCCATCCTCTCACTGTGACCTGGGGGGAGCAGGGAGGGGAGAGGGACTGGAGGTTGAATCAGTCGCCAATGGCCAGTGATTTCATAAATCATGCCCATGTGATGAATTCTCCATAAAACCCCAAAAGGACGGGGTTGGGGAGTCCCTAGGCTGGTGAACACGTGGAGATGTGGGGAGAGCAGTGCACCCAGAGAGGGCATGGAAGCTCCCGCCTTACCCCCATACCGTGCCCTGTGTCTCTCTTCCATCTGGCTGTTCCTGAGTTCTATCTTTTTATAATAAAACAATAAACTAGGAGCGCCTGGGTCATTAAGCGTCTGCCTTCGGCTCAGGTCATGATCCCAGGGCCCTGGGATCGAGCCCCGCATCAGGCTCCCTGCTCAGCGGGAAGCCTGCTTCTCCCTCTCCCACTCCCCCTGCTTGTGTTCCCTCTCTCGCTGTGTCTCTCTCTGTCAAATAAATAAATAAAATCTAAAAAAAATAATAAATAAATAAGTAAATAAATAAATAAATAAAACAATAAACTAGCAATTTAGTAGGTAAAATATTCCTCTGAGTTCTGTGAGCCACTCTAGCAGATTAATCCGACCCAAGGAGGGAGTCGTTGGAATGCCTGAAATATGGATCTATTGTCAGTCTGTCAGAAGCACAGGTGATGACCTGCTCATCTGAAGGGGCGGGGGGGGGGGGGTCTTGTAGGACTGAACCCTCACTCTGGGGGATCTGACACTATCTTCAGGTAGACAGTGTCC
Source organism: Halichoerus grypus (assembly GCF_964656455.1). NCBI lineage: Eukaryota > Metazoa > Chordata > Mammalia > Carnivora > Phocidae > Halichoerus > Halichoerus grypus. The sequence goes on from NC_135713.1 coordinate 190,075,414, forward strand.
GAATTGAACTAAAGGACACCCAGCGGGTGTTGTGAGAATTGCCTGTTGGATGTGTGGGCAAACGACTCTCTCCGCACACTGGAATTGGGTCCAGAACCCAAATAGTGGGGAATGGGGATAACTACTAAAGGGTATGGGATTTCTATGCAGAGGCAATAAAAACGTTCTAAAATTGATCTTAGTGGGGAGCCTGGGTGGCTCAGTTGGTTAAGCGCCTGACTCTTAGGGGCACCTGGGTGGCTCAGATGGTTAAGCGCCTGACTCTTGATTTTGGCTCAGGTCATGATCTCAGGGTTGTGAGATCGAGTCTCGTGTTTGGCTCTGTGCTGGATGTAGAGCCTACTTGAGATTCTCTCTCTCCCTCTCCCTCTGCCCCTTCCCTCACCCGCGCTCTCGCTCTCTCTCTAAAATAATAAATAAATTTATTTATTAGAGACAGAGCAAGCAAGAGAGAGAGCATGATCAGGGAGAGGAGCAGAGGGAGAGGGAGAAGCAGGCTCCTCACTGAGCAGGAAGCCCGATGTGGGGTTCGATCTCGGGACTCCAGGATCATGACCTGAGCCGAAGGCAGATGCTTAACCCACTGAGCAACCCAGGTGCCCCAATAAATAAATCTTAAAAAAAATTTTTTTAAATAAAAATAAAATAAAATTGATCATAGTGATTATTCCATTCTGTGGATATACTAAAAAAACAATGAATTGTACACTTTAAATGGATGAATTTTACACCATGTGAATTATATCTCAATAAAGCACTTACCGAAAAAAAATTATCTGACCTCCATGAGCCGGCTTGATCTGAGCCGGCCTGGTCTGGGCCTCACCTACCTTGCCCCCTCACCTCGCTCCATGTAGATAGCCTCGCTCCTCCAGGTGCCACCCCGGCCTCCTCTGGGCTTTTGCCCAGACCTCTTCTCAGAACTCTGTGCCCACTTCACAAGTCCCTCTCCAGTCCAAATCACCTCCTTGCCCGCCTACCCCAAGCCCAGATCGAGAGCCCTGGCTGGGCCCCTGCTCAGCTCTCCCTTCACCCTGCTCTCCAGCGCGTCAGTTTGTGATTCTCTGAGTCACGTCTGTCTTCCCCACTAGACTCAAAGCCCCAAGAAGGCAGCTCCACGCCTGCTTTGATCACCATTGGGAGTGACCTCAGGGAAGGCAGAAGGAGGCCTCAGTATGTCTTTGTTGAATAATAATGACAATATACAGCTATTTGCTGAAGAGTTGGAAAACCAGTTAACAAATTATAGATGCGCGGAGAAGACATTCTCAGGCACTCCCAACTGAAAATTAGAAAGAGGTTGAAAACCCAAAGGACAAGGTAGGCTTATGCAGAATAGAAACGCTGGCCTCTTCCCAAGAGAAGTTGACTCCCCAGTAGGTGGGGAACCAACTCTCTCAGCCACCCATTCTAGAAAGTCATGACTAAGGCTTGCTGCTGTTTTGCAAGATAGAGACTGACCCTCCCAGGTCCTAGGATAAGAGAGATAGTGTTAACCGAACCTTACTTCAGCCCCATGGGCTTTCAACGGAGGATGTTTGCTTTTACCAATAGCCTCAGCCCCGGTGACACCGCAGTTCCCTGTCACCTTTATGATGCTTTGGACATCATGAACGCAGCGAAGATACATACAAAACACCACAGTGATACAGAACTTGTTATTATACAGGTAAGTATTAATACCGTGATGTCAAGTTTCATCCGCACCATCCGTAGATACACTTGTCTTACTTTCCTGCGTTCCCTTTCCAGGGTTGTTTGACACTCTCCTAGGTTCAGAGCAATTTTTCTTTACTCCTCTATCTTTGTAGAGTTACAGTAATCTTCAGAACCAAGAGGAAAAATAATAATATCTCTGAGAAGCCAAGGTTCAGTTTCTGCACTGTAAACCGACTGATTTGGGACCGGCGTATGGAAACTGGTCACACTTTCCAACCTGAGCTTCCGTTTTCCATTTTTAAACTTGACTAAATACATCAATAAGATCTGAAAAATCCATCCCTTGGAAGTTGGTGTTGCTCACCAGAATAGTGCTTTCTACTAATCTTGCTTGCTTCACCGAATCCCACTGTCTTGTCATTCGAATGTGCAGTACTGGCCGGGTCTGTTATGATTATTAAAAATGGACCTTATCATATCTCATTATGATGAACAGTGTGCTCCAGAGGCTTCGTCATCTCTCTAGAGAGATGTGATTCTTCTTCTCTCTCCCTCTCGCTCTGCCTCTCAGCCCTGTTTGTGCTCTCTCTCTCGCTCTATCTCAAATAAATAAATAAAACCTTTTTTAAAAATTAACATATCTTGGGGCGCCTGGGTGGCTCAGTTGGTTTAGTGACTACCTTCGGCTCAGGTCATGATCCTGGACTCCCTGGATCGAGTCCCGCATCGGGCTCCCTGCTCAGCAGGGAGTCTGCTTCTCCCTCTGACCCTCCCCCCTCTCATGTGCTCTCTCTCATTCTCTCTCTCTCAAATAAATAAATAAAATCTTTAAAAAAATAAAATAAAATAAAATAAATAAAAATAAAAATTAACATATCTTGGTGTATTGACCCTTTTCATAAGTCATATATCACCTTTTTTGTTTTGAGGTCTTCACATGCTTAACTTATTGTATTGTATTTTATTTTTTTAACATTTAAAAAAATGTTTTTTTATTTGACAGAGAGAGAGCGCACACAAGCAGGGGGATCGGGCAGGCAGAAGGAGAGGGAAAAGCAGGCTTCCCACAGAGCAGGGAGCCCGACGCGGGGCTCGATCCCAGGACCCTGAGATCATGAGCTGAGCCGAAGGCAGACGCTTAACGACTGAGCCACCCAGGCGCCCTGCGTAACTTATTTTAGTTCATCATAATTACTTTTCCCTTTTTAACGTCAAAATTGTTACAGTTTGGTCAGTGGCTTCCTTATCCTTCCACCACTACTGTCTGAAATCCTTGCTTCCTAGGCCCTTCTAAAGTTGCCTTGCCCCAGGATGTAGAATCGTCCTTGGGTAAGTCGGGGGGGGGGATGGGGGGCAGGGGTAGCACGAGCCCTGCTGTGGATGGGCTCCAGTCAGGGTCCGAACAGAAAAGCACAGTCTTGTTAAAGATCATGAGCTCAGACCAATCGAATTTACTTTTTTTTTTCCAATATAAAAATCTTTTAACTTACCTTCTCTACAATATTTCTGCTTCCAGTTTTTTATTCCTTCATCAATAATGCCATCACATTTCCTTCTGTTCTGTATTCCTCCGACACCTTGCCAGCCACCATCATGCCATCCCTTTGTTGTCTGTTGGGTTGGTCTCCTTGCTGCTCTTGACCAACCTGTCCTCCCTCCACAAACATCAGGAAACTCAAACCCCCAACACACACACACACACACACACACACACACACACACACACGGACCAGAGCCAGCGTCCTTATGCACATTGTTCCCAGAGGCCTCCTGAGAGCCAGACACCTTTTAAGACAATGACTCCTTCTGGACTAAAATCCTAACTGAGGGAGTTTCAGGGAATGTTTGGTTTTTGTTGTTACTGTTTTGCTAAGTTGTCCTTTGGGAAGTGACATTTATTCTTGCAGGATATTTTAATTTTTTAAAATTATAGTTCTTGCTGTTTCTCATTTGAAGAGCGTCCCACAAAGGAATAATAAAGAAGACCATTTCCTTTCAGAAGTGCTGGGAACCACTGAAAAGCATAAAGATGAAAATGAAAAGCACTCCAATCTCATCACCCAGAAATAACTCCTGCTAACATTTTGAAATAAGACGTGTTGACTATAACAAAAAGGAATCAACATGAACCTGAAAGAGCTGCTGAGCCTCAGGCAAATATTTCGTCTGAGATTTCTTAGGGTTGCTCTAAAAGGTTAAAAAAATCTGAGAAATATGAAGAGCTGGTGGGCCACTATGCTTAAGAGTTGTAATGAGGGGGCGCCTCGGTGGCTCAGTCGTTAAGCGTCTGCCTTCGGCTCAGGTCATGATCCCAGGCTCCTGGGATCCAGCTCCCTGCATCGGGCTCCCTGCTCCGCGGGAAGCCTACTTCTCCCTCTCCCACTCCCCCTGCTTGTGTTCCCTCTCTCGCTGTGTCTCTCTCTGTCAAATAAATAAAATCTTTAAAAAAAAAAAAAAAGAGTTGTAATGAAGAGCGTCTGGGTGGCTCAGTTGGTTAAGCATCTGCCTTTGGCTCAGGTCATGATCCCAGGGTCCTGGGATGGAGCCCCCAGTCGGCCCTCAGTCGGGCTCCCTGCTGGGCAGGGAGTCTGCTTCTCCTTGCCCTGCCCCTCTCCCCTGCTCATGTACTGTCTCTCTTGCTCTCTCTCAAATAAATAAATAAAATATTAAAATATTAAAATAAAATTTAAAAAAGAGTTGTAATGAAAAGTTATCAATGATGGTATAATCCTGATTTAAAAGTATGTATTTATGTGGGTGCCTGGCTGGCTCAGTGGGTGGAGCATGGGACTCTTGATCTCAGGGTAGTGAGTTCTAGGCCCACCTTGGGTATAGAGATTATTTTATTTTATTTTATTTTATTTTATTTATTTATTTATTTTTAAAGATTTTATTTATTTTTTTGACAGAGAGAGACACAGCGAGAGCAGGAACACAAGCAGGGGGAGTGGGAGAGGGAGAAGCAGGCTTCCCGCAGAGCAGGGAGCCCGATGTGGGACTCGATCCCAGGACCCTGGGATCATGACCTGAGCCGAAGGCAGACGCTTAACGACTGAGCCACCCAGGCGCCCTAGAGATTATTTTAAAAATAAAATCTTGGAGCGCCTGGGTGGCTCAGTCGTTAAGCGTCTGCCTTCGGCTCAGGTCATGATCTCAGGGTCCGGGATCGAGCCCCGCGTCGTGCTCCCTGCTCGGCGGGAAGCTTGCTTCTCCCTCTCCCACTCCCCCTGCTTGTGTTCCCTCTCTCGCTGTGTCTCTCTCTGTCAAATAAATACATAAAATCTTTTTAAAGAAAAGGTTGGGTTTTTTTTTTTTAAGATTTTATTTACTGAGATGCCTGGGTGGCTCAGGCGGTTAAGCATCTGCCTTTGGCTGAAGTCATGATCCCAGGATCCTGGGATTTAGTCCCACTTTGGGCTTCTTGCTCAGCAAGGAGCCTGCTTCTCCCTCTGCCTCTGCCCCCCCCCCACCCCGCTTGTGCTCACTCGCGCGCTCTCTCTCTCTGACAAATCAATAAATAAAATCTTAAAATTTTTATTTATTTATTTAGAGTGGGGGGAGGGGCAGAGGCAGAGGGAGAGAATCCTAAGCAGACTCAGCGTGGAGCCCAACCCGGGGCTCGATGCCAGGACCCTTCAAGAGCTGAAGGCTTAACCGACTGAACCACCCAGGCATCCCCATGACCACCCTATTTAAAACGCCAACCCACCCTACTACCCTCCTCTCTCTCGCCACCCTCTGTGTTCCCAATCTCCTTCCCTTCCCTTTTATCTTTTCTTTTGCTTTCCCGTGTTGATCAGATTTATGGTTTGCTGTGTGTCTGCATCGCTAAAATATAAGCTATACTAGGGCAAGATTTGTCCTGTTCACTGACATATTCCAAGCACTTAGAATTGTGCCTGGCATATGGTAGGCGCTCGGTAAAGATTTGTTGAAATTGGTTAGTGCTCACACCATAGCAATTAGTAAATAATTTGAATACATCAGCTAAAAATACCTTATAAAAGTATCCTTTAAAAAGCAGCCAAAGGATAAAAGAAACAAAGACGAAAGAAAGAAAGAAGAAAGAAAGAGAGAAAGAAAGAAAAAGAAAGAAAGAAAGAAGAAAAAGAAAGAAAGAAGAAAGAAAGAAAGAAAGAAAGGAAGAAAAAGAAAGAAAGAAGAAGAAAGAAAGAAAGAAAGAAAGAAAGAAGAAAGAAAGAAAGAAAGAAAGAAAGAAAGAAAGAAAGAAGAAAGAAAGAAAAGAAGCAAAGCACATCATGGGAAAATAACTGACGTTAGCAACCACTATAAATCCAAAATGATTCGGGTGTGGGGCGCCTGGGTGGCTCAGTCATTAAGCGTCTGACTTCGCCTCAGCTCATGATCTCAGAGTCCTGGGATCAGCCCCGCATCAGGCTCCCTGCTCAGCGGGAAGCCTGCTTCTCCCTCTCCCACTCCCCCTGCATGTGTTCCCTCTCTCGCTGTGTCTCTCTCTGTCAAATAAATAAATAAAATCTTAAAAAAAAAAAAAAAGAAGGGCACCTGGGTGGCTCAGTCGTTAAGCGTCTGCCTTCGGCTCAGGTCATGATCCCAGGGTCCTGGGATCGAGCCCCACATCGGGCTCCCTGCTCCATGGGAAGCCTGCTTCCCCCTCTCCCGCTCCCCCTGCTTGTGTTCCCTCTCTGGCTGTCTCTCTCTCTGTCAAATAAATAAAAATAAAATCTTTAAAAAAAAAGATTGGGGTGTCTGGGTGGCCCAGATGGACTCTTGGTTTTGGCTCAGGACATGATCTCAGGGTCGTGAGATCGAGCTGCACCTTGGGCTCCCCGCTGAGTGTGGAGCTGGCTTGAGATTTTCTCTCTCCCTCACTCTCTCTCTCTCACACAAGGAGGGAAGGAAGGAAGGGAGAAGTGGGGGGAGAAAGAAAAGAAAAGAAGAAAAGAAGAGAAAAGGAAAAGAAAACAAAAGAAAAGATCCAAAATGGTTGTATGCAGAATTAGAATATCCACCATCCCACTGCCCCGCTGCCCACGCCCTCAATTACCCGACTAACGGAGGCATGGCCCTGCTGGTGTAGAAAATGCTGCTCCTTCTGCTTTGTGGGTTCTCAAGTTCATTTCCGAGTTAAAACTTGCTTTATTTCAGATTGTAACTTTTCTTGAACATTTGGAAGTTTCTAATCAGCTCTCGGAGGATTTCACTGTTCCCCGTTTTAGGATGCAGGTGTCACTCAAAGTGTCTTTACCTGAAGTTCTCAGTCAGTTTCAGTTTCTTACAATGTTATGTTTTCCTCTTTCTTGAATTCTTCTCTTGTTTTGCTGGGGTTTTTCCAACACGTCAAATCAAATCAAATGTTGTTTGTTTGTTCCAGAAAGGGAGAGGAGGCAGTAAGCTTGCTGAGTCCTTCAGCCAGTGTCTCTCTTTTGTTCATGTCTAGAATGTTGTCAAGTTTACATTCCAGGTGACTGTTGATACCCAGAGGCCAGTCTTGGCTGTCACCACTTCCTCTGCGTGTTGCTCAAGCTCCCTGTGCATCCCCATCTCCCTCGAACCTCTCAGTGTCTGTGAAATTGCATAAAAACAGTGGAAGCCAGCTTTCTGACATAGACGTTCTCTATGCCTGGAGGAAGTAGTGAACAAATTCAAGGTGTGTCCATCCGGTTGTATTATGAACTCATCAGCGTGTCTTGCCATGAAAGCCTACTGTGAAGAATTTTGTAAAAACAAATCACCCACTGGGGCACCTGAGTGGTTCGGTTGTTTAAGCACCAGACCTCGGCTCAGGTTATGATCTCGGGGTCTGCTTCTCCCTCTCCCTCCGTCCCTTCTCCCACTTGTGTTCTCTCTCTCTCTCTCAAATAGATAAAATCTTTAAAAAAAAAAAAAAATCACCCACTGATTTATCCCTGAGAACATTTAGCTTCTTATAAAGCAAACTTGCCTGGAGCAAAAGATAAATGAAATAGCCAGAAATGTGGACCGTCCACTTTTCCCATCAACAATCAAGAGGTAAAGGCTGGAGGAAGTCAAGGAGAGGGGGAAAAAGTGATGCAGAATTTCAGGAAAATGGAGAAAAATTGAGAGACAACCTGGAGAAGACATTCAAGCCTCAGCTTAAGAAGAAATGAAAAAAAGAAAAAAAGCCGTCTGTTGTCTTGTAGCCATTGATAGAGTCAGTACAAAGAAATTCAGTGGGAGCCTTGGAAAATGGGAATAATGAATACTGTTTTCTGAATTAAGTTAGGACCCAGCACTATTCAAAATCTCTGGTCTTGGTGGACGTAAATGCATAAAATATCGAGCATTTATTTAATCAGAGAAGGCTTAAAACTCAAAAACACAAACGACAAATCCCTTCCAGAAGGCCACACCCCGTCTCTTGATTCCCTGCTTGCATTTTGGGAAACAGCTGATGACCCCACAATCCACGGACAAGGTCTTCGGAGCAACAAGGGAACGAGATGATTAGAAGCCTTCTTTCAGGCTAGCTGAACTAGCAGGGGCTCTTTTAGTCCTCTTTTTTTTCTTTCCCTGGCAGAGCCCTGGGCAACCACAGGCCCGCAGCACCCTCTGCTGTTGAACTGCAAAGGACAGTGCCTGGGTGTTGGGACCAAGACGGCTAATGGATTCTGGTCTTGGGCAAGAGGCAAATTACAAGAGCAGAAGAAACTCGAAATTAGTTTCCATGCGAAACCTCAGGATGAGTTCATCTTGCTGGTAACAGACAGCAAAGACAAAGCAGAATAAAACCGGGCAGCTAAACTTTTCCAGCAAGGCAGCTTCTCAGCCTTTTCCAAGCTGAGTGGAAAACCCCAATTCACCCACACCAAGGCTCCAAAACAGGAAAAATACGCTTTTTCTAGTGTCATTTCTGAAGCACATGTAATACTGTCTCCATAGAGATTGAGCCCAGAGTAATAGGGAGAGGGAGAGGAGTGGGCTTAGAAGTAAATGTAGGGATTTAGGAGCTTATCTTCTGGAACCCACAAAGAATAAACTCCTAGCTTTTCAGTTCCAGCATTATAATGTACGTGCGTGCCCTAACAGACGTAAAATTAGAGGCTACATGACAATGTTATAATGGAAGGTTTTCACTTCTATTTGTAGATTGCTTAATTGATCCTTTTTCCTCCCAAAGGCACCAGACAGCCTTGAGATCCTTAAATGCTCCCATCTCAAAATCACTTATTTAACCATGAAAGAGATACTAGTTTATAAACAAAGATATTCATCATATATATACATTTGTGTGACCTTTTAAGGTATGTGAGTAGACAGAGAGAGGCCACACAGCACGGTGGTCAGGCAGATGGGCCCAGGAGCCAGGCTGCTGGTTCAAAAATGTGCCCTGCCATTTACTAGCTGAGTGACCTCAAGCAAGCTCCTTACCTCTCTGTGCCTCAGTATCCTCATCTGTAAAATGGGGATGACAATAGGATCTATCTCATGGAGTTGTTATGAGAATTGAGTGCGTCGATATTTATAAAGTCCTTCGAACAATGCTGGCAGAACTAGGTTAAGTGTTGATTTAATACCAATCGATGATTAAACAGTGCCAAACAATAATAAAATAAAAAGTGCGTGGTGGCACTGAAATCTGCTTTTCTTTTTTTTCAAGATTTTATTTATTTATTTGTCAGAGAGAGAGAGAGAGCACAAGCAGGGGGAGCGGCAGGCAGAGGGAGAAGCAGGCTCCCTGCCGATCAAGGAGCCCGACATGGGGCTCAATACCAGGACCCTGGGATCATGACCTGAGCCGAAGGCGCACGCCCAACTGACTCAGCCACCCAGGTGTCCCTGACATCTGCTTTTCAATACCTGGAATTGCAATCAGCAGAGGTTTTTATCAAGTACGCCTTCCCTGCTTTCATGAGGTCTTCAACTGTGGTGTCTTTGTCGCCCTCTTTTTGTTTTTTTAAGAGAGAGAGCGTGCATGTGGGAGGGGAAGAGCAGAGGGAGAGAAAATCGAGAGAGAATCTTAAGCAGGCCCCACACTCAGCATGGAGCTGTCTCGGGGCTTGATCTTGCAACCCTGAGATCATGACCCCAGCTGACATCAAGAGTCAGACACTGACCCGACTGAGCCACCCAGGCGCCCCCTCTTTGTCACCCTCTTTCTCCTTACGTGTAATTCAGGCTTTCCCTTCTGCTAATGGGGAGAAATATGGCCTCTTAGGGTCAGAAAAAAATAGCCCAGCCGTGGTGGGAGAGGCTCATTTGGGTGAAGAGCAAAATGAGCTTCATGTCTGTCTTATTTTTTGCCTCCTTGTAACAGCCAAAGAAAAGGTACTCAAAATACATATGGCTCATAGAAGAATCCAGGAGCGCCTTTGGACCCTGGTCCCCGTCTGGGGCTCAGGGACAATTCACAGCTCTAGAATTTCCATAAAGGGCTCAGAAGCAGCCATCTGCCTGGAAGGGAAACCAGCAGAGTTGTCAAAACACACTGGTTTTGTTTGCCTAGTCAGCACACTGCTTTATTTGAGATGGCCCGGATGCTGGGGATCGTGAAGGGCCTCCCCCATCACTGCCACGACTACCCCCCCACCCCGCCCCGCTCTCCTCCCCTGCATTATCCTCTTTTACTTCACCCTGTTCTTTTCCTCTGTGACTTGACGGAGTGTATAATTTCACATTTATTTGCTCGTCTCTTTCCTGTCTTTCTCCTCCGTGGCCGTCCATGCCGTCAGCATGGGGACCACAGCCGTGTCATTTACCGGAGTGGCCCGCTTCTCAGAACAGTGGCCAGCACACATTACCTCCTCGACAACTGGCTACAGACTAAATGGACAAACGAACTCTGTGGTTGCTTCTTATATGCACAAGTCAACAACAACCCAAAGCAGTTCAATGAGATGAAAGGAAGAGGGAGGGACTTTGCCCAGAAGAAAATGTCGATTCCTCCCTTATTTCTGAAAAACTTGGCTTTGAGGTTGGTGTTGGAGGATGGACAGGGCTATTTCCCAGCACGCCTTGACAGCAGGGTACTTCTGCAGGGAGTTGATGAGAGGACGAGAGAGAGAAAGAGAGAGAGAGAGAGAGAAGGCTGTCCCTGTGGGAGCCTCTTTGCTCTGGACACCAGCTCTCCTTCCTTCAAGTTGAGAGCCTGGCCCCCTGCCGGCTGTCGTCTGCACAGAAGGTGCAGACCTTTCTGGAAAAAGAAAGAAATTTCTCCATCACTCTTTCTGGAATATCCTCGGTTGCCCTCCGTTGAGGACACTTTAGTCACCGTTTGGATCTAATTCAGGAAAGGAATGGGAGACACAGAAGCTTTCTGCAAGAGGGTTTTTCATTAGGGTATGTTGGGCCATCTGTTTTCCCAGTGAGGCCCAGGAGTTTGAGTTCTTATTAAGGACAAGACCTGGCATTCCAGCATAGCTTGGCTGACTCCCTGGCTTCCACTCAGGACTAGAGTATGGGGTGGGGCTTCAGGACATGTGGGCACGGTGCCTTCCTGAATTCAGTCTGCCTCCATCTCTCATCTGACGTCTCTTGTTTTCCATTCTAACATCTGATCCAGCACCTACATATGCACATACACTCCCACGGGAGACCCTCACCTGGGCACTAGCCCCGGCATCTGCATCTCCAGCCATTCACGGGCACCTAAGTCATAAGACTTAAGGAGAAGGAGCCCCTTCTCACTATTTCTATGCTGTAAAAGTGGGTTACAGCAATGTTCCTGGATATATGATCTGTGTGTGTGTGTGTGTGTGTACGTAAAACTATCACATTTTGTGCTAATACCTTCATTCTGCTTGTGCTCATTTAACGTTACTCTAATAAAGGATTAAACTCATTCTGCTTTGTTTTCTGAACCTCCCAAGAGACAACTAACCCTGTATTTTCCTAATTTATTCCAGAAATTTCCTTCTTTCTGAGGATGCCATGTTCACATCCCTATTTTCAAGTCAAGAAACTAAAACTCAGGGAGAGTCTCAGCAGGGAGACTGGACACCCTGGTTTTCCTGAGATCATCCTGGTTTGTGACTGTGGTTCTGGAGCACCCCTTTCGCCCTTAGAGGTGTCTGAGTTCGGGTCATAAATGAAATGGTTACTCTAGGTCTTTGTGAGCAGAACTGACCTGAGTGATGGCAAGCAAGGGTAGCCTCCAGTCCACTGCTTTTTCATTACACCCCGATGAAGCAGAAACAGAGGACAAGGAGATCTCTCTCTCTCTCTCTCACACACACACACACACACACACGAAAATGAATTCAAATGGGTCTCTGTTGAAGGGAATCCTGCCTGAGCCCTTCTGTAAATAAGGAATCTTCTGTGAGGTAAATATTACATCCCTATCTCCCACCAATGAATCTATTTTGTGCTGTGTGACTTTTTATTTTTATTTTTGCTGCGTGACTTTTATAGTATGGTTTTATCTCAAAACATGGCACTCATTTAACTGAGAAAAGCAAGTTGCAGAAAAGTGTGCTGCCATTTGTTTCAAAAGAGGGAAGATTTATGCACATCCGTGAAAAAAATCCTACCAAAGGATACACCACAGATCGATAACGGTGGTTGTCTCTGGGAAATTGGGTGAGTCAGGGGCAGGGTTGGAGGAGGACTTTAAAAATACATTTAAAAAATTTCTTGGGGCACCTGGCCTGCTCAGTTGGTGGACCCATGCAGCTCTTGATCTCGGGGTTATGAGTTCAAGCCCCACAATGGGTATAGAGATTACTTAAAAGTAAAATCTTAAAAAAAAAAAAAAACCTCTCGACGACACCTTCCACATCCCTAGGCAGCCTACTGATGCAGCATCAATGCCTAAATTTGGCCTCAGAAACTCAAATTCCCTGTCTTTCTGCCCCACCTCCGCCCCCATGCTGCTGGGCTCTAATCCGCCTCCTGGCTCCCGCTGAAGTCCTCAGACAGGACTCCTGTCCCTTACAAGTAAGCTGCCTTGTGGCTTTCGATCTTACCAGAGAGCCATCTCAGCTGCATTCTCTTTGGGAGAAGACAGAGTGGACCCTGTCGGCTCTCCTCAGGGCGTCTTGACCCGAGGGAACATGATTCCCCACCAGAGCTGTATTGACCCAGGGGCCCAGTGCACTTACAATCAATACGCAATTTGCAGGTAAAGAGGAACAGAACATTTAGGCAATCAAAAATTAAGTGTTCTTAGGTCATCTCAGGGAACACACAAAGTGGTTTCCCCACTTACAGTTGAATGCATTACTTCACCACACCCCAGAGAATTTAAGTGCTGCCATTTCGGCCACTTTGCTGGGGACCAAACTGAAGTTGAAAAGAAAAACACTTTCCCAAGGCAAACAAGTGACAGAACCCACAATTTTTTGTTTTTGTTTTTTTGGTTGTATCCTTAAATAGCGAAATAGAACATCATGGAATAAAACAAGACTATAATGAACAACTATAAAGCCAACAACTATGTAACTCCCACCCAGTTCAAGAATACAGAACACTGCTGGCACCCCAGAAACCCCCCTCCCACCCCCGTCTTGGGTCCCTTCTCCATCCTGCTTCATTCCCTTCCCCAAGAGGTAAACGCCGTCCTTTTAAAAACCACTTTCCGAAAGAAAGACGCTTTCTTTTCTAGTTTTACCACCCATGGGTGCACAAAGCCAGGATTTCCACTCAGGTCTATGAAACTCCAACATCTATGTTCTTAACGTCGAGGTCATGCTTCCTCTTGTCCTATCAGTTACTGAAAGATCGGTTTCAATCTTCCATCGAGTGGAAATTTGTGTTTCTTCTTTCAGCTGTCAATTTCTGCTTTATGTATGTTGAGGTTGTTATTAGATGCACACAAATCTAGAACTACTTTGTCTTCCTTTGATCACTACAGGTCCCTCTTTAGCTCTAACAATGATTCTGAAAGGCTCATTGGTCTGACACCAGCTCTCTTTGGGTTAGTCTTCCACACCTTTCTCCAGCCCTTCTCTGCCTCAGTAACAGACACGGAGCCTCCCTCTCCCGTATCTGTGTGGCCTCTTGACCTATTTACAAAGTCATCGATGCTTTTTAGGTCTAAAACACAGGACTAGGAAAATAAGGACAAGAAAACAAGGAGAGCTGAATGACTGGCTCGCCCTCCCCTTAGGCAGTAGGTTTCCACAGGAAGAAAGGTTGCAGTAGCTTTAGAGAAATCAGCACACTGCATCACCATAACGCCCCCTGGTGCGGGTTATGCCCACCGGGGGCCAAATTAGAAAGCTGTTTATTCACAGATACTCATCGCAAACACACCCCAGGGAATGCTGTGTAAATCAGTCATATGCATGTGGTACCACGACCATTTCAAGTCAAACTATTTTATTGTCCAAGAGACTCTTTCTGTGGTCACAGGAGGCCTATTCTCAACGGCAGGAGCCCCAGGGACTGAGTCCTCACTCTCCTGCCCCAGGGACTGAGTCCTCACTCCTCGGCGCTCTGAGTGCTGATGTAGTCCTGGAGGAGGGCCTGCACCTCTGCCCGCCGGCTCATCCTGGTGGCCTTGCCCTGGAAGCGGCCTTTCTTCCCAGCTCCTTTGCCCTCCAGAACCTCAGCCACCCTGGGGAGCAGAGACACAGTCAGGGAGGACGTCTTTGAGGGAACAACCACAGAAAAACCAAAGGCAGCCCTGAGTCTTTCCCCCAGGGCCGAGGGAGGGAAAGAAAGAGTAGACGGCTTCTAGAAATCCTTCTTAAAAAAGTACTTACACATGTGCACAGATATAGATGTACCATGTTTACTGTAAGAGTGAGTAACTGAGGGAACAAAAAATGAACTAGTATCTGTTGTTCCAGGTATTTAAAAAAAAAAAGAGTGAATAACTGGACAAAACGGAAGTAGCTAGAAACGGGGGGAGGGGGCCTAGATAAATTATGGGAACCTCCAGGGAGCAGGGCGAGCGTCCCCGAGAGGTAAGGGGCTGTGGACACAAATGCCAGGCAGGAGCAGCAGTGCCGCAAGCGGGGGGGGGGGGGGGGGGGGGGGGGGGGGTGAGGAGAAGCGGGGGCTGCGGCAGCGCGACGAGCCTGTCCTGGCTCAAGAGGGCGCCACCACCCCTTTCCTTGCAGCTACTGCCATGCGGGGATGCGGTGGCCCAGTGTCACCCCAGTGGGCCTTTTGGTCTTTTCCTTTTTTGAGAAAAGCCAGAACTCTATATTTTTATGTACAAATCCAATTTTAAAATGTAACAATGAAGGGCGCCTGGGTGGCTCAGTCTTTAAGCGTCTGCCTTCGGCTCAGGTCATGATCCCCAAGGTCCCTGCTCCGCGGGAAGCCTGCTTCTCCCTCTCCCACTCCCCCTGCTTGTGTTCCCTCTCTCGCTGTGTCTCTCTCTGTCAAATAAATAAAATCTTTAAAAAAATAAATAAATAACCATGATTTTGAAAATTGAAAACAGTACACAGACCAAACCAATCTATAGGCCACATCTGGCTGCCTCTCAGGGACCTGTGCTTTAAATTCTTATGTTTTCCTGGGGCGCCTGGGTGGCTCAGTTGTTAAGCGTCTGCCTTTGGCTCAGGTCATGATCCCAGGGTCCTGGGATCGAGCCCCGCATCGGGCTCCCTGCTCTGCGGGAAGCCTGCTTCTCCCTCTCCCACTCCCCCCGCTTGTGTTCCCTCTCTCGCTGTGTCTCTCTCTGTCAGATAAATAAAATCTTTAAAAAAATAAATAAATAAAATAAAAATAAATAAATCCTTATGTTTTCCTTTGACGATATATTCATCATAGCCAACTGGGACTTTGAAAACCCTCAACACCAGAAAGAGTATGGCGCACTACACCTCTGTATCTAACTTAAAGTAAGAAAATAACAATAATATGAAGGTAAAGAAATCCAACAAAGTTCTAATTTTTCCATAACAACTCTATCAATGCCTATTTTTATTTTGTCTTAAAATCCTAATTTTTTTCTCCAAAAAAGGTGGTCTGTGTGTCTGCTCGGCCGGTGCCTGAAGCGCGTGCTGCACCTGCCTAGTGATAACCCAGCACCTGAATTCATGTAGCATTTACGTACCTCAATTTCTAAAAGAAAAAAAACAGAAAGCACAGGAGATTTGGAGCAAAAAAGACCCAGCTTTGAGTCTCAGTTCTGCCACGGTACCTGCGAGATCCTGGGCACAGGACGTGCTGTCCCTTCCCTGCAAGCTTAGGAATGATGGCGGCGATACTTATCCCCGCTCGGCCCACCCCACATGCCTGTGACGTGAATGAAAATGAGATCGCAGAGGGGGCCCTTTTCGTCGGGCAAGGGCTGTATGCGCCCGTTAGTGCAGGCGGTCCACAGATTACCTGGGGCCCAGCGTCTCCACGGCCTCAGCCGGCCCTGCGAGTAAGAAGAGCCCAGCACCCTTCTCATCGCCCACAGTTAAGAACAGGAGGATGTCCTAGGAGGTAAGATAAGGAGATTAGCCCCGATTCTTAAGAAAGTGGGGTCAATCCCCTTAAACCCTGCCCTCTCCTCAGTCTCAAGATCAGACTTTTTGCCCCTAAACCATGAGTGATGTTCCTGATGAGTGATAAAGCAGCCCCTATACCGTAGCCCACCGGGGCCCAGAAACTTTTCGAGAATGACTATGGGAACTTAGATTAAACATCAAGAAGGAGGCAGAGAGAAAAAAGAAGAAAAAAAAAAAAAGGCAGGCAGAAGGCTGCTGACCACGGCCAGGTGCTAAATGCCTTTTGTGATCTGACTGCCCCCCTACCTTCACAGCCTGGCCACCGCCTTGCCCCACGCACCCTGCACCTGCCGCTGCCTAAAGCTCCCGGTGTCCCTCTGCGCGGCAGCCTCCACTCCCCGCTGACTGATGACCACTAAGCAATCCTCCAGGCCCCCTGCCCTGGGGCCCCCCCACCCTTTCAGGTGACATGTTCCTCACCCCCAGCATTTACCACCCTCAACCAGAAATGTCGACATACACACTTGTTTCCCAGACTCCAGAGTGAGCTCCTTGAGAATCAGGATGCTCTATACGGAATTATGAAAAGAGGCATACACGCTGCTTGGCCCGGAGCAGGGACCCCAAAAAGTATTTTTTAGAGTAAATGCAAAAGAGAGACCGGGAAATCATGAAGTTGCAGACTGTCAGGATGGGCAGGGGCACTTGAAGCCAGAGGCAAAGGAAAATGGAAGGGACGGTCCTCGAAGGGCCTAGCCAGCCCATCACTTCTAAAACCAGGCCTTGGGCACACGTAAATCTGCATGGCTTGGAGGAGTTCCAGCTCTGATAAGAGGAACTCAGAAGCTGAGTCCTAGATCAATATCCTAGATCTAACTCAGCACCTTTTTTAGCTAGTGCTAAAAAAAAAAAAAAAAGAACAAAAAAACCCTGTATGCTGAATGAACTTCTATTCTTTGCTCTTCATGTATTCATTCGAAGGAATTTCAACTGAACTAATGCCCCTCGCTTAGGTCTCCACTCACGGTGGACAGAGAATCTCACGCTCCTCTTACCTCTGACCCAATCTCATTGGCGATGATATTCATGAACTCAGAATCACCCTCCTTCCTACAACAAAGGACACAGACATGAAAGCCGGCTTGGAGTGGGAGCTGGGAAACCGCGGGGAGCCCCGCTCCCCCTCACAAAGCTAGCCTTGCTGCTGTCCATGCGAAGTCCCAGGCCCCCTTAGCAAAGGCAGAGAGGGCGGCTGACGGCCAGCAACGAGCCCTTCTCAGCAGTTTACAGCATGCTTTGCGTTCGTGTGCGCCTCTCTCAAACATGATCACCCAGGTTAGGAGAGATCTGGTAGATGGTGAAGGGGGTGAGGAAAGCTGGCGATGAAAGTTACAGTCACAGTGTTGCTGGGAAGATGCTCTCATCGAACCCAGGAAATGTGGACGATAAAGGTATACTGGAAGGTAACACATCTCCTAGGGTCTGCTCAGCCTGGAGAAACCGGTGAGCAACCCGCCTCCCACAATGCACTGCACTCAGGGGAGAGGCTGAACCCCAAGCCCAACGCTCCCACACTTTGTCTCTCACCTATGTAATGTGACCACACCTCCCCAGTCCGGGCCGTTCCGAAGGCTGTGGGCGACGTGCACGGCGAGGTCTCTGAGCAGATTCAGGTTGTTCTGAAATGGACGCCAGCGCTCAGCGGATAGAAGGAATAACAGGCGAGCTCACCATCCTCCCGCCACTTCGCTCTCCCCTCCCTCCCAGCTCTGATGAACTACACAGCCGGCTGGGCGGAGGGGTTGAGTCTGGGGAGCTTACTCCAGGCAGAGCCCCTGCCCTCTCCATCCTCTGTGGAATAAGTCACCTTCTGCAAGAGCTTGGTAGAGTTCTGTAGCTTCTTCACTGCTTCCACGTGATCCTCCGCTCCACACCTGCAAGGGAAAGGCACGTGGTCACCCGCCCAGCTTCCCAAATGGCTTGTGGTGCGAGGCGTAAATCCATGAAGCCCTTCTTGATAGTGCACCTCCCTCCAGATGGGGACCTGGGGACATTCCTAAGCAACTGAGGAAGAAGATATAAAAGAGCAAGCCATTTTACGGAGGTCTGACTTACTGTCCAAAGTGCTTGATCATTTACGATTGTATCTCACCCCATCGAGCTTAGAGATTAGTCTCCCCAACCGGTAGAAGAGCTGAGCTTGGGGCGTGCAGGACCTCAGACGTTGGGGGGGGGGCGTGGGCAGGGAGCAGGGGCAGGGGCAGGGGCAGGGGGCAGGGGATGTACTTCAGCAAGGTGGTCAGTGCTTTTTCACTTCCATGGCTTCTCTCCAACCACTTCAGCACCCGGTTCCCGGCCAGAAATGCCAGGTTGGTCTTGTTCTTTTTCCCCTTCTCGATGCCCAGAATTTTAATGACCTACATGAGGCAAGGGTGGGGGAACACACGCACATGCATGAACCGCAGTGGGGGCGAGACCTGAGAGTAGGAGCTCCCTAGACCTGCCCCCCAGCTCAGAAGCGAGACAGAAGTGACTTCACCAAGGCCTCCTCCACTGTCCCCCTCGATCACTCCCAGCTGGTCGTGATCCCCACTTCCCTAACACCCTCCCTGCCAACCACTCAGGAGCCCTTCCTCACCTACCTGAAGGTCACTAAGATTGCTCACGTGGGTCCCACAGCACATGTTGGCATCAACGCTCTCGATGGTAACGACTCGAACGGGCCCCGCATGATCATCCGGCAAACCCCGGCCCCTCACCTGGAATGCGGCGGGAGGAGAAGGGCTGTCTGACTTCTGAGGAGGGGCCCTCGGAGGGCCATTCTACACACGCTGCCCTACTGGCTCTCCCCTATACCTGCTCCACCTCCGGGTCATCCAGGCTCAGCTCTCGCACGTTCACAGGCAGCCGGGCCCTGATTTTTTCATTGACGCTCTGCTCGATGGCGGCCACCTGCTCTGCTGTCACAGAGGGGCTATCCAGTTCAACCACACTCCGGACCCGCCCTAACTCCCTGCCAGAAGACGTGGAGTGGTCACCGGATGCTGAGGATGACCGCAATAACATAAGAAGGTTTACAGAGAAGGTTCATACAAATTATCTTATTTAATGCTCACAAGAAGCCCGCAAGGTAGAGACTGTCGTTTCCTTTTCACAGGTGAGGGCTAAGAAGGAATGTGAGCAACATCATGTAGGAGAATTCACCCCCTGGGTCTCTGGGCTCCAAATTCCATGTTCTTTCCTTCTCCCATCCTCGTGTGTCCCGAGACACACAAGGTCACCCACCACCCTATCCTAAGGGGAAGAGGAGAACACAGCAGATTTTGAATACTACCCTTTCTTTTCTCCCCCTACCTACTGACCCATTACTGGGAAGGGAGCTGGTAGTTGGGGACCTGTGACCTATGGTTAGTCTTATGTCCCCTGCTCACCATGATGTGGTCTTCAACCCAAACAGCTGGTCAGCAACTGCTGTGATGAGATGCTGCCCTGAGCAGAGAGAGCAAGAGACAGGGAAGAGTGAGCAGCGCAGCCGGCCACATATTCCCACAATATCGTCCCAGATACTCTTCCCATTGAACACCTCCCAGGCACTGCCTCGTACTCTTGACAGATACTTTACTGAAAATCCTCATGAGGGGGCACCTGGCTGGCCCAGTCAGTTAAGCATCCAACTCTTGATTTCCGCTCAGGTCATGATCTCGGGGTCCTGGGATCGAGCCCCGAATCGGGCTCCCTGCTGAGCAGGGAGCCTGTTTCTCCCCCTCTCTCTGTCTCCCTCTCCCTCTGCCTGCCTCTCCCCATTTGTGCGCGCGTGCTCTGTCAAATAAAGAAATAAAATCTTGGGGCACCTGGGTGGCTCAGTCATTGGGCGTCTGCCTTTGGCTCAGGTCATGATCCCAGGGTCCTGGGATTGAGCCCCGCATCCGGCTCTCTGCTCAGCGGGAAGCCTGCTTCTCCCTCTCCCACTCCCCCTGCTTGTGTTCCCTCTCTCACTGTCTCTCTCTGTCAAATAAATATATAAAATCTTTAAAAAAAAAAAAAGAAAATCTTAAAAAAAAGAAGATTCATTCTCTCTCCCTCTGCCCCTCCCCCCCCACATGCACACTCTCTAAAAAAATAGTGATAATAAATAAATAAATATGAAGATCCTCGTGAAAACTCTACAAGAAGTTTTATGATGCCATTTCACAAATGACCTATGTCAGAAGTCCAGGGGACAGACAATGAGAGCTGGGACCAGGATGACTGCACTGACAATGGAAGGAAGTGAAGAGGTATTTTTAGAAGATAAACTGACATGTGCCTGGGTGGCTCAGCTGGTTGAGTGACTGCCTTCCGCTCGGGTCATGATCCCAGAGCCCTGGGATCGAGTCCCGCGTCGGGCTCCCTGCTCAGCACGGAGTCTGCTTCTCCCTCTGACCCTCTCCCCTCGCGTGCTCTCTCTCTCTCTCAAATAAATAAATAAAATCTTTAAACAAATCAAAAAAAAAAAGAAGAAGAAGATAAACTGACAGGACTCCATGGCTGGCTATCCCCAAAGAGGTGTCTGCACTGACTTTCAGGATTCGAGCAACCAGGTGGATGCGAATGGAAGATCAGGTCTGGGGAAAGAGATGCCTTTTTAAGTCCATTTTGGACATACTGAATTTAAGAAGCCCAAGATATATCGAGATAAAGATAACAAGTAGGAAGTTGGTAATACTCAAATCCAGCAGTTATTCTAATACTTTTACTTTAATTGTTCATGTTGTTTTTATACCACTTATTGTAACCTTCGTGAATCAGAGCTGATTCTGAATGTCTGTCCTTTACAAAAGGTTACCTCCTAGAGAACCCAAACCACATCTCAATCCTCACGGCATCCCCATGCACGGCAACCCCCCCTCCTGCAGGGTCCCCACGCCGCCCCATCTACCTGAATGCTGCTGCATGTGGTCAAACCTCCGCTCCCAGTCCACCTGGACCTGGACCTTGGTCCCAGGGGCCAGGGGTGTCTGTGTGAAATGATCAGCCTGGGCCCCCCGGCGGGTCACTCGCAGCACAGAGATGTCATTGATTGTCCCATGGTCATCAGGCTAAGGAAAGAAGTAAAGCTGATCAGTGTGGCGGGAGGCAGAGCTTACCTTAACTCCTGGATACAAAGACCCTCTAGGGAAAGGGTGTGAGAAACACACCCAGAATTTGAGATTCCCTAAGGGAGAAAAGGCAATGACAAATGAGGTGGTCCACTTTGTTCCATGAGAGACTCTGCTCTCTTCACCCTGAATACCCATATATATTGTTCTTTAGAACAAAATAACAGAACTGAAACAAAGATTGTAACTACAGCAACGAAGATTTTAGTAAAACCCAAAGAACCTTAATCGTCACTCTCACTGCCTTAATTTAGATTCTTATCTTTCAATAGTTTCTAAAATGGTTTCCTCCCTCCCTCCACTCCATCTTCTGCACTACTAACTAGACTTAGATTCAAAAACATTCACTCATTTTAGGGATGCCTGGCTGGCTCAGTCGGTGGAGCATGTGACTCTTGATCTTGGGGTCATGAGTTTGAGCCCCACCTGGGGTGCAGAGATTACTTTAAAAAAAAAAAAAAATCATTCATTAAAAAAATATCTAGGGGCACCTGGGTGGCTCAGTCGGTTAAGTGTCTGCCTTCAGCTCAGGTCATGATCCCAGGGTCCTGGGATCGAGTCCTGCATCGGGCTCCCTGCTCAGCGAGAGTCTGCTTCTCCCTCTCCCTCTGCCTGCTGCTCCCCCTGCTTGTGCTCTCTCTCTCTCCCTCTGTTAGAAAATACATATATATCTAGTGCCAACTGCTTACAAGACACTACAACCAAGAATACAACGTGAGAAAGACAAGGCCCCTCATGGAACTTAAGAATCTGGAAGAGAATACAGACACACACACAGGTCACTGCACTATGATCTACGACATGCCACAATGTGAAAAGTACATTGTTCTAGACGAGCTCAGAGGAAAGAGACCTAATAGTCTTAAGGAATCAGGGAAGACTTCCTGCAAAAAATGACATATAAAATGAGTCCTCCCATAGTTGCCTGAGGTCACAGGTTTTCCTTCAGCAGAAAATCCCTATAATAATGATGACACGGATATGAAATCAGAACTTTCTCACTATCAAGTTTACTAAACATGTTCTCTTGTGTCACTTCTTTGCCTAAGTACCTCCACGGCTCGCCACAGCTTCTTTTTTTTTTAAGATTTATTTTTTCTTATTTGAGAGAGAGAGAGCAGGAGTAGGTGGAGCAAAGGGAGAGAGAATCTCAAGCAGACCCCGTGCTGAGCGCAGAGCCCAATGCAGGGCTCGATCTCACAACCCTGAGATCACAACCTGAGCCAAAACCAAGAGTCCAACGCTTAACAGACTGTGCCACCCAGGCGCCCCTCACCACAGCTTCTTGAATGAAGTCTACACAGTTAACACATCCTTCAAGTTCCTCTGCACTGGCCCCAATTTACCTTTCCAAGGTCATTTCCAGCCTGCCATCAACACACACCACAGGCTCTGACTACACTGGACTATTTGCAGTTAACTAGACAGGTCAGATTCCTTCAGGCTTCCCTGCCTTTGGTTTGTGCTACTATCCCTGCTGGAAAAGCCCACCTTTTTGCTGCTATTACCCTCCTTTCCCGTGTTCCCGCTGGACCATGCCCCTACCCCATCACAGCACAGATAAGCCTGTCTTCTGCTGTGCTCCTTCAGGGGGATCTTTTCCAGGCCCTGGCAAACACCCTAAGCTAATGCCTCATTGCTTTGCACTTGCTCTTCTCGCTGCCTGGAATACTTCCCCCTTCCCCACCAGCACCATTTGGCAACTGCAATGGCTTACCACCTCTCTTCACCCAGCTCTCTACTGAAATAACTCGCCCCCTCCCTAGGAGAACATCCCAGCACTGTCTTTCCCTCAAGCTTTCATTTTCTTTATAGCACTTACCATACCGGGCATTCTATTTTATCTATTCACCACTTTGTCTATTTTCTCCCGTAAGTATTCTCTGTATGTATAGATGCTGCCTTCTCCACCCCTTATCCCTAGCCCCTGGAATAAGTACCCAGCATATGTTATGGCCCGATAAATATCTGTTGGGTGAACAAATGACCTGAATTGAACTAACTTCCATCTGCATTCACGACGGCTGGGGCAGAGGGGCAGGAGGGCATTTCCCACCTGAGCGGAAAGGAACGAGGGGCTTCCTGGGAGGGGATCGGGGTGAGGCGCGGGCCTGGTACCTGTCCCCCGCCCTCCGGGAAAAGCAGCGTGTCTTCCAGCACCACATGGAAGCCACTCAGCACATCCTTCTTGCCGTTGCTTCCTTCGATCTGCAGCTCGGCCGGGCGGCAGGAGACCACCGTGGTGGTGAACTGCACGGAGAGGGACAGAGAAGAAGCCCGACCCCAGCCCTCAGGCTACCGGGACAGAGCCTCCCTCGGCACCCCTCCACGCGGCGCCCTCCTCCCGCACCGCCCCATCCGCCCTCGCCCAGCCGGCCGCACCTCGCGGGCGTAGCTGTCCCGCTGACACCGGAACGCCATCGCCGCCGTCGCCCGGGACGCGGGGACCCACGCACCCTGGGACGCCCGCGGCCCGACGGAGAGCCGCGCGGGCCAATCTTCCCTGCGGGCGCGTCTCCGCGCAGAAGCAAGAGGGGAAAGGACGGGGTGTGGCTTGGGCAAATTTCCTGCAAACGCGATTTGCGATTTGCGATTTGCAGACGTTCCGGGGAGCCTAGCGACTGTGTGAAGACTTTGGAAAGAACGAGAAGACAAAATAAAACAAAACTGCTTGCGGCCTGAACTTGTCAAGGCCCTCAATTTTGGCCCCGCGCAGTGTCGGCTGGGTGGTACTCATTTGGAGACACGGCAGCGCTGCCCAATAGAAATTAGCGCAAGCCCCACATGCTAATGTTGTATTGAGAGCAACAGACCCAGAATATTATGTCAATGCGTAATAACGAGTGTAAAAATGAGTGAGATTTTGTTTCCGCACAAAATTTTCGAAAGCTGATGTGTATTTTGCACTTAAAGCACATCTCAGCTTGCACTGGCCACATCTTAATACTCAATAATCACATGCGCTCAATAACACCAGGTGACTAGTACTACCTAATTGGACAGTGTAGATAAGCAAGGCTAACACAAGTTACAAACTGTAATCAGTACCTTAAAACGTTAGACGGATTAAATGTTAAAATCAACTTCCTGCTCTCTTAAATCGGCTAATAATAAAGTTTGAAGACTCCAGGTGTTTCAAAATTTAGGACTTTTCAAATTTTAGGACTTTTCAAATTTTAGGCAGTAATGCAGAGCATACCCCATCCGCTTTGTAACACGTTCCATTTGGAACTCTGGAGCAACATCATGTCATCAAACACATTATTTATGCTGACAAATAAATGCACTGCATAGAATAAATAAATACTGTAATTAGCTCCATATCATTTTAGGTCAGGTTTTGCTGCCAAATGAGTTTTGCTGTCAGTTTGTTTGTTTTTTTTTTAAACTGGGTTTTCAGAACTTTTTGGTTTTCAGAATTGTGGGTAAGAGGAGGAACATATGCTATACAAGTTCAAGTCCCGACTCTGCCACTTATTGTGACCTGTTCAATCACCTATAAAGAAAAGACCTAATTATAAGGTTGATTTGAGGTTCAAAAATTTTTAATGAGATAATATATAGACTTAGTAAATTGTAAAGCATGATACAATTTTGTATTATCAGATTTTTTTAATGTCAACAGCAAAATGGGCAAAAGATATATACAGAGCACTTTAAAAGAAATACCAATCACTAATAAAAATAAACAATGAACATCTTATAATTAATATAAGTAAATTAAATCAGGTACAATTTTTTACCTTCACAAATATCTAAAAGGTTTTGGAGAATGGGGCACTCTACTGGTGGGAGCAGGAAGCTGTTCAAGTTCATCTAAGAGTAACCTAGCAACAGCTATCAAAATGTTTAAATGTATCTACTCTTTGACCTGACAATTCCACTTCTAGAAATCTACCTTATTCTTTCCGGATATGTAAAGATACACATTTTTAAATGTTCATTACATCATTGTTTGAAAACTGAAAAAGACCACCAACAACCTAAATGTCCCTCAATAAGGAATCAGTTAAATTATGGAAAGTATATTCAATTGAATACCATGTAGGCATGAAAAAGAGTTAGATTTGCATATACTAATTTGGAAAGAGTCCCAATATATATTAAGTAAAATAAAAAGCAGGGCTCAGGGCGCCTGGGTGGCTCAGTTGGTTAAGCGACTGCCTTCGGCTCAGGTCATGATCCTGGAGTCCCTGGATCGAGTCCTGCATCGGGCTCCCTGCTCGGCGGGGAGCCTGCTTCTCCCTCTGACCCTCCCCCCTCTCATGTGCTCTCTCTCTCTCTCATTCTCTCTGTCTCAAATAAATAAATAAAATCTTTAAAAAAAAAAAAAAAAAGCAGGGCTCAAGTTGTACATAGTGTGATTCTAATTGTGTACACACACTGCATTGGTTTATATGTCTTTTAAATTTCAATATATATTATACTATATATAAGTAATATACAAAACCGTATGTTTCATATGTATTATAGTATTAATGGAACTTATAACATATACAGTGTATATACATATATACATATAGAAATTTATCAGAGAGGGGCGCCTGGGTGTCTCAGTTAGGCATCTGCCTTCGGCTCAGGTCATGATCCCAGGGTCCTGGGATTAAATCCCACATCAGGCTCTCTGCTCAGGGGGAGCCTGCTTCTCCCTCTCCCTCTGCCCCTGTTTTGCTCTCTTTCTCTCTTAAATAAAATCTTTTTTAAAAATTAAAAGCTGTTAACAGTGGTTACCCCAGGACACTTGGGTGTCTCAGTTGGTTAAGTGTCTGCCTTTGGCTTCGGTCATGATCCCAGAGTCCTGGGATCGAGCCCCACTTCGGGCTCTCTGCTCAGCTGGGAGTCTGCTTGTCCCTCTCCCTCTGCCCTGCTTATGCTCTCTCTGTCTCTCTCTCTAATAAATAAATAAAATTTAAAAAACAAAAACAAAGTGGTTACCCCTATTGAGGGAGTACAAATTCTACTTTAAATTTTATACCCTTCAGGGCACCTGGATCGCTCAGTCAGTTGGCCTTCCACTTGGGGTCCTGGGATTGAGCCCCATGTTGGGCTCCCTGCTCAGTGGGGAGTCTGCCTCTTCCTCTCCCCCTCCCCCCCATTCGTGCGAGCTTGCTGGCTCTCTCTCAAATAAATAAATAAAATCTTTTAAAAAATCTTTAACAAGAGGCTCCTGGGTGGCTCTGTCGTTAAGCACCTGCCTTCGGCTCGGGTCATGATCTCAGGGTCCTGGCATCGAGCCCCACGTCAGGCTCCCTGCTCCGCAGGAAGCCTGCTTCTCCTTCTCCCACTCCCCCTGCTGGTGTTCCCTCTCTCGCTGTCTCTCTCTGTCAAATAAATAAATAAATAATCTTTTTAAAAAATCTTTAACAAATAAATTTCTATACTATTTTAATTATTAACTATGTCTATATATTACCAATATAAACCTTCAAGTTCAATTTTTTAAATAAATCTTAGTACTTTACCATGAGTTCAAGGGCAAAGTCTGGGTATAGCATTTTGTTTAAGTACATATTAGGCACTCAAAAAATGTTTATGGGGGCGCCTGGGTGGCTCAGTCGGTTAAGCGTCTGCCTTCTGCTCAGGTCACGATCCCAGGGTCCTGGGATCAAGTCCCACATCGGGCTCCCTGCTCAGCAGGGAGCCTGCTTCTCCCTCTTCCTCTGCTTGCTTCTCCCTCTGCTTGTGCTCTCTCTGACAAAGAAATAAAATCTTAAAAAAAAAATTTTAACGGATGAATGGGGTAGCTGATGAATAGAAGAGTAAACAGAAGAGTAAACAGTAAACAGCTAATATAACAATTAGCTTTGAAAGTATAAAGAAATTTTTGGGAGTATGCAGAAAGCTGAGGCGGGTTTCTGGCTAGTTCTAGGGGTGCAGTAGATATATGGTTCTAGGGGCGGCAATATAGCAAAAGGCTGGGTATGGTCTGAGAAATAGGAGCTGGGCACGGGAAAATTCCCCAGTTTGGTTACAAGCCTGCTCCCAACATCTTTCTGCTTCCAATCTCAACAATGAGGACCAGGATCCGTGACACCCACCCCTCCCCTTGAGAGGAACAATAGAGTAGAAGAGGTTTGCCTCCAGGTGGAAGAAGTGCAAGAAGGAAAGAGACAAAGAACAGTTCTTACAGATTTATTATAATCTATCTGCTGCTTCTTTGGCTTTTGCTCCACCACATATATACACATGCTCAAATACTCAAGAGAGCCCTGATGACTGGCCCAAACACAAAGATTACAGGCAATTGGTAGCAAGTCAGGAGCCCCACCAGTCTACTCCTCTCCTATCCTGCCATCTGATGCAGCCATACTCAGGTGCCTAGGAAGAAGAAATAAAACATGAAGAGGACCCTTAAAAAGAGCTTCAAAAAAAGGGGTGCCTGGGTGGCTCAGTCAGTGAAGTGGCCGACTCTTGATTTCCGCTCAGGTCATGATCTCAGCGTCCTGGGATCGAGCCCCATCGTGGGTTCCATGCTCAGTGGGGAGTCTGCTTGAGATTCCCTCTCCCCCTGCCCCTCCTACTGCTCACGTGCATGCCCCCTCTCAAATAAATTAAAAAAAAAAAAGAGAGAGAGAGCTTCTAGGTTCAGAGATCCCAGAGACCCCATGGCTAAAGAGCTGGCAAAGACCCCGGCCCCAACTTTTCAGAGCAACTGGAAGACGCCCCAGCTTCCACCCCAGCTTCCTCCCCAGCTCTGTCGTACAGAAGTTAATTACTTGTTGCTTCAGTGCTGTCAGAATCATCCTAGGGAAAGAAAAAAAAGACAAAAGCACCTGTAGAATCTGCAAAGCGTGGACATTTGTGTTCACAAATTCTTCTCACTCCTTCCTGCTCTCCAAGTTTTCTTTTGTGATTTTCTAAATCACACAACTTCCCAGCAGGCTAACACGGAAGGATTAATACTTTGGGAAATAAAATCAACCCCTGGTGCTCAATAAACAACACTGTGTCAAGCATCATTTGGTTTCAGAATTTCAATTCATGCCACTGCTCCTGACAGCTGTAAAGACAGTCAAGGGGGCCAGGTCGGCTCTAGGATAGAGAAGTAAAGGGGAGATGGGAGGGAGGAGGGTCTTGCTCGAGTTTTCTACAGCCTGGAGAAGAACATTCGACCTCCTGTGTCAAATTCAAATTTGGCTGACAGGCACTGAGAACTACTGTGTGCTAGGGACCACGACAAGAGCTTTCTAGTATCTTATATTTTAGGGCTAAAAGGAAACCGAAGGGTTGAAGGGTAGGCTTTACTTACATCCAGGTCATCCATGCCAGGGGGAGGTCTCTTGGTGCTGACCTTCTTCAAAAGCTAGTGGAAAGAGGAAAGTAATTACAAGAGAAAAGAAGGGCAAGGGGAGAGCAACCTGTATATTGATGGGCCATAGGATGATGGTCCCAGCCAGACAATTGCCCCATCTTTACAGCCCCTAACACATCACTGGAATGAATTGGAGAAAAGTAAATCGATCCCCTTTTCATTTATTTTTATTTTTATTTCTTTTAAGATTTTATTTTTAAGTAACACCTGATGTGAGGCTCAAACTCACAGCCCTGAGATCAAGAGTTGACGCACGTTCCACTGACTGAGCCAGCCAGGCGCCCCGATCCCCTTTTTAAAAGGAAATAGAGGGGCGCCTGGGTGGCTCAGTCGTTAAGCGTCTGCCTTCGGCTCAGGTCATGATCCCAGGGTCCTGGGATCGAGCCCCGCATCGGGCTCCCTGCTCTGCGGGAAGCCTGCTTCTCCCTCCCACTCCCCCTGCTTGTGTTCCCTCTCTCGCTGTGTCTCTCTCTGTCAAATAAATAAATAAAATTAAAAAAAAAAAAAAGGAAATAGACATACACAGAGCATCCTCCTTACTAATCCAGGTTAGGGTCTGTCAGTGTTTTTGCAACTTGAATAAATAGTAGCTGAAATTCTAAAACCAAATAATCTATGGCAGGGTGCAACTTAATTGGAACTAGTAATTTGTTTTATGATGTGAATTTTTATACTGCCTAGTTTGGTTTTTTTTTTTTTAAGATTTTATTTATTTATTTGACAGAGAGATAGAACCAGAGAGCACAAGTGGAGAGAATGGCAGAGGGAGAGGGAGAAGCAGGCTCCCCACTTGAGCAGGGAGCCCGATGCGGGGCTCGATCCCAGGACCCTGGGATCATGACCTGAGCCGAAGGCAGACGCTTAACCATCTGAGCCACCCAGGCGCCCCAGTATACTGCCTAGTTTGAGCTTCCCATGAAGTTGTGTGGCTCAGGAAATATACACACACACACACACACACACACACACACAAAATAGAAGAAAGAACAAGAGTTACAAAAGAGTTGTGAAAGGGTTTGCCAAACTTTCTCAAAATTCTGTAACTAGTGAGTGAAGGCATGTATACAGTTCCACTAGTATACATTTCTCTCATCCTACTAAATAAACATTGCACAGAACATTTAAAGAATATGAGCACCAATGAGGGGAGCTCATATGTGTCTGTCTAGCCCTGATGACAGTCCTCCAGAGAAATGTGTGCAGGGAGACACAGAGAATGAGCAGGAGGGGCAGAAAATGGCATTACCTCTGCGTAATGTTCCACCTGAGCCAGCTCCACCTCTTCATCCCCTTCCCAGTCCCTCCAGTTATCAAAGTCCACAGACAACCACACTGGCTGCAAGAGGAAAGCACAGAGCGTCACAGGGCAGGAAGCGCAGAAGTGCATGGAAGAGCATGGCCGCGTGCACAGGGGCACGCGTGGGGAAAAGAAGGTCAATGGGGGCGCAGTCTTCCCAAAAGCACCTCTTTGACTAATTCCTCTCTAGGTTGCCAATATCATCATCCACAAAGATTTGCCAGGAACCTACTAAGTGCCAAGCACAATGCCAGGCATTTTGGTAGATAGAAAAGCATAGAAATTCCGCCCTCCGGAAGCTGACTGACTAGAGAGGTAATACATCTGGAAAGATAACTGTGTCATAAAGTATCATGGGAGTCACCAAGCAAGATAGACAAGCTGCATTCCCTGGAGTCAGGAGAAAACCCTTGGAATCCTGTTCCAAGTTCTTACACTTAGATAGGAAGTTATTCACTCATTAATGTAATGGCTATTTATTGAACACAGACTCTGAGCTTGGCATTGGGATTATGAAAATGTTTGCTATATAGTCCCAGCTATCACAAAGCAAGTGGGGAAGGGAAATCTATTTATTTAACGATTTATTTAAAATCATTAAAATACAGTGTGAAAGGTATGGTGATGGCTTACACGGGGGATATTATGGAAACCCAGACAGAAGCTATAGGAACTCAGGCTTTTTAGAGTAGCAGAGACTTAAAGGATGAGCAAAGGTTAGGTGGGCACAGGTAGCAATGATGGAGGCTTTCCAGGAAGAAGGCACAGCTTGAGCAAAGGTAAATTCATGAGAAATGGCCTGGTCTGTGCCAAAGAGCTGCAGGCCATTTGCTGTGGCTGGACTGTGAAGTTTAAGGCTGAAACTAATGGGATATAATGCTACAGAAGGGAAGAGTAGCCAGGTCATGAGTTTATATGCCATGCTATGGTGCTTGGATTTCAACCCAAAGGGCGGGAAGTGACAAGCTCATATGCCTAAAAGAGTTAGGGAACTAATGAAAAGGATTAAAGTGTGCTGGTACACATGCTCCATTTAAAGCCCATCTCTAGGCGTTTGGGAATTTCTTTCTTTTTTTTTTAAGTAACCTCTGCACATGGGGCTTGAATTCACAGCCCTGAGATCGAGAGTCGTATGTTCTACCAACTGAGCCAGCCAGGCACCCCTGGCATTTGGGAATTTATTTTTTTATTTTTTTTATTTTTTTTATTTTTTAAGATTTATTTATTTATTTATTTGAGAGAGAGAGAATGAGAGAGAGCACATGAGAGGGGGGAGGGTCAGAGGGAGAAGCAGACTCCCTGCCGAGCAGGGAGCCCGATGCGGGACTCGATCCAGGGACTCCAGGATCATGACCTGAGCCGAAGGCAGTCGCTTAACCAACTGAGCCACCCAGGCGCCCGGCATTTGGGAATTTAGACCAGTGTGATCAGAGTCTCCGTTTTCTAAGAAAAGCTGATAATCTGTAGTTTTATATGAAATCTCCATATTTTTATAGGTCAGCAATTAATGAAAACTAAATGTCAATAACCAATCAAAATAATTTGTAAATACTGTAAAGACCACAAAAACAAATTCAAGAGCCAGATCAGCCAGGAGATAGCCAATTTTCAACTTTTAGCAAGGAAGAAGCCACTGGAGGGTCTTAGGTGGAAGAGTAACCAGGTCAAATGGGTGTTTTAGACAGACCATGCTGGGAGCAATGCAAAGGATGGACTGAGGGACGGTCTAAAAATATGCAATAAACGTCACCCAGTGATGGATGAGACCTGAATTAGGAAAAGATGAAGTAACAGATTCAAGAATATTTAGGAAGTCAAATAGGACTTTGTGAATGATTGAATGTTGGTGGGAAAGGAGCCAAGGGTGATTCCCTGACTTATGTCCCCAAGTGCAGAGATAGCACAGGAGAGAGAGCAGGCCATTCCCCCACACACCTACCTTGATATCCTCTTTAGTGAGTCGGGGCCAGGCTACCTTCTCCTTCCATTTCCTCACAAAGCAAGTAATGGAGCGACCAGAGCGCTTATCCTGGGAGTCCTGCCGGATAGAGAGCCTCATTCTTAGCATGTGAGGTTTAGAATGAATCTCCAATTTTCCAGGCAGTCTTCCCATCCAGACCTTACTGTCCCACCCCACAGTTACCTTGGAGTTCACCTTAGCATAGAATTCTATCTCATTGTACAACTCCACTCCGTCGGCATTCTTGCAGCTGAGGAGACAAGGGAGCTGAGGAAATGCGGGAGGCCGAGCATGGGGGCATTAGGAGAAGGGAAAGGTTCCAGGAAACCAGGACCTTCAGAGAGGAGGGCCGTTACCTGAACACAATACGGTGGTCCTCGATGAGCACATGGACATCGGTGCTGTCCTCAACACAAAACTCCATGAACACGTACCTGGGCCTGTCATACCACAGCGTCCGGGCATGCTGCCTGCAGAGGAGTTGCGGTGGGGCTTCATAGGGGTGGGAGAGGGAAGACTGAGGGCATTTGGGAAAGGTGGAAGGAAGGGACAATTTAGGGACGTTTTATGCTACGGCCCTGTCAAAGTGGAGCTAAATGAGACAGAAGGGGGTGAAAGAGGAGTGATGGCAGCGGGGGTGTGTGGTGAGGTGAGGGTGAACCTGGGGAGAATCCAGAGTGCGAGAGTTGAGAGGGAGGGGGTTATGGAGAACATTCCTCATCACCCCAAAGTTACAGAGACCTGGACTCTGGAATTTCCATGGGAACTCGCAGGAGCGCCCAGAAAATGTGGGACAAGGAATCTCCGAGGAAAAGGGCGGCCGGAAACACTCACCTTGCCATGGCGGCTCCCCGCTACCCGGTGGCATTTCGACTCCGAGCCAGGGACTGCTATCTTTAGATCCTGGGGACGCCCCCAGCAGCTGCCTCTCCTTATATGGTCGGGGAAGGCTTTAGAGGAAGGGGGAACGTGGCCCCCACAGCCAAGAGATCCGCACTCCGGAGAGACTCTAGAAGAGCGTAATCCCGACAGCCCTTCACATCTCAGTGTCTCCAGAAATGTACAGATTAGGAATAGACGACCCACCCGCGGGGAACCAGGACAAGGGCCACACTAGATGAACAACGAATGACTTCAACCGTTTCTCCAACGCTTAGTGCATTCTGTGCCTGATTCACAGTAGGCGCTCAATAAAAAATTATTGGCCCGAATTAAATCCCCTGGGAAGGCCCGCCCCGCGTGACTGTGAACTGTTTGTCGTATAAGCCCCGCCCACCCGCGCCTTCGGGTTTCCCGGACAGCGCGCCGTTGCCATGGCAGTGAGGGGGCGCGGCTGACGTGCGGCGGCGTTTCCGGGAAGATGGCGGCTGTCGAAGCGGCTGCGGAGCCGGTAACGGTGGTGGCAGCTGTTGGTCCAAAGGCGAAGGACGAAGAGGAGGAGGAAGAGGAGTCGCTGCCACCGTGCGAGGCGGTGCGCTGGGCCCCGGTGGGGGCAGTGGCGGAGGCCGGGCCTGGGACGGCCGCGTTCTCGGAAGAGGCGTCGGCCGAGGAGCCCGGCGCGGCCCCGGGCTCCCCTCCGGACTCGCCCGGCCGGACACTGCGGCGGCTGCGGGCCGAGCGGCGGCGGCTGGACTCGGCGCTGCTCGCGCTGTCCTCGCACTTCGCGCAAGTGCAGTTCCGCCTGCGCCAGGTGGTGCGCGGAGCGCCCGCGGAGCAGCAGCGCCTCCTGCGCGAGCTCGAGGACTTCGCGTTCCGCGGCTGCCCGCACGTCCTGGGTTACGGGGGGGCCGAGGACCCCGCCAGCGACGATGGCGATGGGCTGCCAGGGGACCGGCCACGATTGCGGGGCGAGAACCAGGTGAGCAGCTGGGGCCGGGTCCCGAAGGACATGGGAATAGGGGGTTGGGTGGGTGGCGATGCTGACCGGGACGGAGGTAGCGGTGGTAAGAAGCCGGCCGGTCTGGGTGAGTACTACGCGCGTCCGAGACGAGGAGGTGAGACAGGTGTGCCAGTCCTGCTGAAGGGCAGGAGGACAGAGAGGCCTGGGAACCTGATGGCGAGGGGTGTCTGTCTGAAGTTTGGAAAGAGATGCAGGTGTGGTGACGTGCGGGACAGAAGAGTGGTGAGCAGAGAGTATTCAGAGGGGAACAGCAACCAACCAAAGCAATGCTGCTCCCGCTCACCTTGCCGTTGCCTCATAATGTACCTAAGACCCGAGGACATTTGCTGATAAGTCCCCCGACCTGGGGTTGAGAACATTGGCTAATGAAGTGTAAGTGACTTGGAATCTATGGAAACTTAGATCTACTGCCTGTACCTGCCTTCCTGGAATCTAGAAAACGTCTTTAATATTTAGACTTTCGTGTGGGTGGGAGCTTTGGTGAACGGCAGGATCACTTAGTAATTGAAAGAAATACAACTCCTGATTATATGCATTTCCTGAAGCTGATATTTTAAACCTCCTTGCCCATCCTGCCCAATAACTAGATATTATAAATGAAGCCCCTTTACTGTGACAAGATGCATTCAGTTAGCCTCCAGTGAGTAATGAGAGTGTGTATGCCATGCCAAGAGAACATTTCCTTGCAGTCTGACTCTCTGGAAGTGCACAGTTGTAGATAGCTTGTTGGAGGTGTTGAAGAGACTTGCTGTCTTCTCCACCTTTTCATTCTTCAAGTTACAACCCACTTATGCCTTTCTTCCCACTTAAATTGGTTTTAACCAAGAAGGCTTATCAGTAGCAGATTTGACTTGCTTATTTTAATCTGGAATGTTTCCAGCGCAATCCTGTGTTTACTGTACCACCCTTCTCTCCACATACAGTTTTTCCCCGTTCTTTCTCCTTGCGCTGGCTAGACAGCTTCTTCTGGTCAGAGCTCGTTATTCGGAATGTGTCGTTCTGTACTTGTTTTAGTTCAGTAGCCTACAGCAAATGTGTATTGAGAGCTTACCCTCTGCCAGACATGGTGCTAGGCGTTGGGGGTACAAAATCAAAGCCTTTGCCCTAAAGGAGTTCATTGACTGAGGGACAGAATCCTCAACAAAGAATTGCAATGCGGCATGAGCTAGAGAAGTGTGTACACAATACAGATGGAGAAACGGTCAGCTTTGCCTAGGGAGATCTAGGAAACCTGAAGGATAGTTAGGCCCTCCCACAGTAGGTTTCTAAGAGACCACAGCCCTCAGGTTTGGAGAGGAAGTATCCTGAGAAAAGGCTTGCTTTCATGTTGAGTAAAGCTAAAGCAAGAGGATTGCTTTTTAAATAGCTTGAACAAAAAGTTAATGTGT
The DNA here is from genome assembly GCF_964656455.1 of Halichoerus grypus. Taxonomy (NCBI): domain Eukaryota; kingdom Metazoa; phylum Chordata; class Mammalia; order Carnivora; family Phocidae; genus Halichoerus; species Halichoerus grypus. The sequence continues at coordinate 190,110,404 of NC_135713.1, forward strand.
TGTTTTTCATTTATTCTCTCTCGTGTCTTCTGGAGGGCTTGGTAAGTACCATTTGAAAGTTAAAGTTAATATTCTATAGATTGCTGGTTTAAAATGCAGCCTTACACCTGCACAGGACGTGCTAGTTTTGCTTTGTTTTGTTTCTGGCACTCAAGAAAGTTAAGGAAGAGCTAGTATTTGAGAATACATTGGCAAGACTTTACCACCCTGAAGGGTTTTTAATCATTTAAATGCAGAAACTACCTGATGGCCAACAGTGGAGAAAGGAGTCACTGGTGGGGGAAACTTACCAGAGGTTTTTTTTTTTTTTTTTTAAGATTTTATTTATTTATTTGACAGAGAGAGACACAGCGAGAGAGGGAACACAAGCAGGCAGAGTGGGGGAGGGAGAAGCAGGCTTCCCACCGAGCAGGGAGCCTGATGTGGGGCTCAATCCCAGGACCCTGGGACCATGACCTGAGCCGAAGGCAGATGCTTAACGACTGAGCTACCCAGGCGCCCTCTTTTTTTTTTTTAAACATGGTTACCTTCCCACTCCTATTACTTGGCTTTTGGGTTTTTTGGTGTTTTTTTTTTTCACTGCCCCAGGCATCTGCTTTAATTCTTTTGATTTTGCAGAAGTCTGTAATACATTGGAGGGGTTTTGAACCTTAAGAAAACTGGTTACGAGTTATAAATCCTTTCTCTACACCCTTATCTCTAGATTCTCTTGCAAAATATGGCTGCAGAAAGTATTCAGGAGTTGATCTGTGGTAATTGGCTGTGGAGGATGGCATGTTTAGTTCCTGGGAGGCTGTCTTTGGCTAAGATAAGTTGTCTCAATCCTAACTAGACCTTTGTGGGGGGGGGAGCTATCTTAACAAAAGGTTCCATTGTATTCATATCCTATTTCCAATAAGGGACAAATACCTTCTTAAAGAAAACACATTTAATAAATTGCCCTGGATGAAATCTTTATTCTCATTTTTGAACCTAGCTTATGAATTCTGTATTTCATTGGGATTATTTGGAAACATTTTATGTTTCACTAGTCATTATTAGCTTGAGAGGCTTCCTAATGTGCCCTGATTTTTCCTTTTCCTGTGAAACAGACCTAAGTATTTTCTTGTCTTAGAGTGAACAGGAAAAACGGGAACGTCTGGAAGCCCAAAGGGAGAAGCAGAAGGAACTTATACTACAGCTCAAAACCCAGCTAGATGACCTGGAAACGTTTGCTTATCAAGAGGGTAATTACGACTCCCTGCCGCAGTCCGTGGTCTTGGAAAGACAGCGGGTGAGCAGAGACTAGAGGTTCCTGCACCTCTACCTAAGGTTACCTTGTTCCTGCTGGCGATCACAGGACGTTCTTTCTTCGCATGTTCACCCTTGGCCTTACTGAGAATCCCTTTGCTGGCCCATATCAAAGAGAAACGGACACGTCTTTATTCACACATGGAAACACAAGTTCCAAAGCCTTATAATATGATAATTGAGCTCTTTCTTTTGGGTGGTTATTAGTAATAATAATATATAATAATAATAATAATTTTTCATTTGATCATTAAAACAGTTCTATTTAGACACATCCTACAATGTAAATCAGCTTTTTTTTCCCCACCACCAGTTGATAAATATTCCAGGAATCCAGACTGGTTTTAACGCCATATTTATTTAAGCAACACCTGGGTAGACAGGTAACCTGCCAGCAAAATACAGCTGCAGTCTCCCCTACTAACATGTTTGTCTCCCACTGTGATGTGGGTGTTTCTCTGACTGAGCTGGAGTTACATTATCTGGATTTCACATTGTTCCAGATATTGTCACTAGGGTATTTTGACTGTAACACACTTTGATGTTTAGTAGAGATTTTTGTTTAGTTGCCTAGAATGGGGCAAGAAGGGAGGAAGAGGACTAGACACTAAGAGAAGTCAGTATTTGTTCTCTTGGAGGCCTTGGGGGAAGCTAACTGTGAGGCTTTTTGGATCATCAGCCACTTTGGGTTATTCATACTGTTGTTCTCCTGAGAGTTGCCTGGCCTGGTAGAAAGTTTGCAGTTAAAAAAAAAAAGAAAAAGAAAAGAAAATTTGCCGTTGAGAGGAGCCATTTCTGTCCGAGAGGAACCAAGGGCCCTTGTTACCATAGGAGAAAGTAGCTCTGTACTCTCACCTTGATCAGCAGTTGCATCGTTTTCTCTCACAAATTTGGGAGTTCTATCTGTCTTTGATTTTCATTTAAAGGTACCTACTAGCAAATATTCTCCTTCTTCCTAACCCTCTCCCTGAAAATTCCAAAGGCTGTGCTCATTGCTTGTGGTCTTGATAGGTGATCATAGATGAATTAATAAAGAAACTGGACATGAATCTGAATGAGGACATCAGTTCGCTGTCCACCGAGGAGCTCCGGCAGCGTGTGGATTCAGCTGTGGCTCAGATTGTCAACCCAGCCCGAGTGAAAGAACAGTTGGTTGAACAGTTGAAAACTCAGATCCGAGACCTCGAGATGTTCATCAACTTCATCCAAGGTCAGAGGAGGGGATGGGAAGAGAAGCATGAACAGATGTCATAATAATTATATGTAGGGGCACCTGGGTGGCTCAGTCGGTTAAGAGTCTGCCTTCGGCTCAGGTCATGATCTCAGTCCTGGGATCGAGCCCCGCATCGGGCTCCCTGCTCGGCAGGGAGTCTGCTTCTCCCTCTGCCTCTCCCTCTCCCTCTGTGCGTGTGCACGTGCGTGCTCTCTCTCTCTCAAATAAATAAAATCTTTAAAAAATAATAATTATATGTAATCCAAGTACTGGTACCTAAGGGTACCAGTTCTCGATATACTGTGTAGGAAGTTTGACCACTCAGTAAAGGAGCCAGCATGGTAGAATGGAAAGAACAGGGATTTTATTTTATTTTTTTAAAGATTTTATTTTTAGGGGCACCTGGGTGGCTCAGTTGGTTAAGCGCCTGCCTTGGGCTCAGGTCATGATCCCAGGGTCCTGGGATCGAGCCCCGCATTGGGCTCCCTGTTCAGCAGGAAGCCTGCTTCTCCCTCTCCCACTCCCCCTGCTTGTGTTCCTGCTCTGTCTCTCTGTCAAATAAATAAATAAAATCTTAAAAAAAAAAGATTTTATTTTTAAGTAATCTCTATACCCAGTGTAGGGTTCGAACTCACAACTCCAAGATCAAGAGTCACACACTTCACGGACTGAGCCAGCCAGGTGCCCCAAAAACATGGATTTTTTTTTTTTTAAGACTTTATTTTAATTTATTTGACAGAGAGAGAACATAAGCAGGGGGAGTGGCAGGCAGAGAGAGAGGGAAAAGCAGGCCCCCTGTGGAGCAGGGGCTCAATTCCAGGATCCCAGGATCACGACCCAAGCCGAAGGCAGACACTTCACTGACTGAGCCACCTAGGCACCCCAAAAACATGGATTTTAGAGCCAGATAGTTCAGATCCCAGTTCTGCCACTTCCTGGCCTTGGGTCCTTGGGCAGGTTCCTAACTTCTTTAGCCCCACTGTCCTCACCCAAGAAAGGATGATTCATGCTTCCGTCATTGAGCAAATATGTATTGAGCCAGTCACTATTCCACACAAATAAGATGATATGTGTAAAAGTCTCATCATGTGGGAGGCACTAGGAAATATTCTTTTTCCTCCACTTTGTAACTGCTGACTACAGATGAAGTGGGAAGCCCGTTGCAGGCAGACAGCGCGCACTGTGAGTGCAAGGCCAGTGGGAAGACAGGAAGTGGCTCCACAAGAACGGGCAGCAGCCGACTGCCTCCAGGAAACAGCAAGAGTAAGTACGGCTTCCAGAATAGGCCGGTCTAGACAGATAAGAAGATTAGTGGTTGCCTAGGGCTTACGGGGTTGGGGAGGATGGGAATGGGAGATGCTAACAGTACAAGGTTTCTTTTTGGGACGATGGGTGCACAACTCTGTAAATATACTAAAAGTCACTGATTTATACACTTAAATGGGTGATTTATATGGCATGTGATTTATATTTCAATATAGCTATTATTAACCCGAAACAGTTAAGTCCAGCAACCTCCTAGGTGGCTCTTGGCTTCATGTGGGACCCATGCTGTAGCTCAGAAGCAAGACTAGATCTCAGCTAGTGACTAGTTGAATATACCTCTGTGCCATTATGGCCCTCACTGATGAGCCGTTGCATTTTCTAAACAGCAAAGGCAGAAGACGTGAAGAAGGTTCAGGAGACGGGGCTGCACCTCATGCGGCGCGCGCTGGCAGTGCTCCAGATCTTTGCCGCTAGCCAGTTTGGTTGCGCCACGGGCCAGATCCCACAAACCCTGTGGCAGAGGGGCCAGGCTGACAGGGACTACTCCCCCTTACTGAAGAGGCTGGAGGTGTCAGTAGAGAGAGTGAAGCAGCTAGCCTTGAGGCACCAGCCGCACAACCACATCATCACCTCTGCCAGCCTCCAGGACCTGTCTCTGGGAGGCAAGGACGAGCTGACCATGGCTGTGCGGAAGGAGCTGACCGTGGCCGTCAGGGACCTGCTGGCCCATGGACTCTACGCCTCCTCACCAGGGATGAGCCTGGTCATGGCCCCCATTGCTTGTTTGCTGCCAGCCTTCTCCTCGGCCCCTGAGGCCATGCACCCGTGGGAGCTCTTTGTAAAGTACTACCATGCTAAGAATGGCCGTGCTTACGTGGAATCCCCCGCCCGGAAGCTCTCCCAGTCCTTTGCCCTGCCAGTTATGGGAGGCACCGTTGTGACCCCCAAGCAGAGCCTTCTGACAGCCATCCATGTGGTGCTGACGGAGCACGACCCCTTTAAACGCAGTGCAGACTCAGAGTTGAAGGCCTTGGTGTGCATGGCCCTGAATGAGCAGCGTCTTGTGTCCTGGGTGAACCTAATCTGCAAGTCGGGGTCACTCATCGAGCCCCACTACCAGCCCTGGAGCTACATGGCGCACACAGGCTTTGAGAGCGCCCTCAACCTGCTGAGTCGCCTCAGCAGCCTCAAGTTCAGCCTCCCCGTGGACCTGGCCGTGCGCCAGCTCAAGAACATCAAAGATGCCTTTTGATAAGAGTGCCCGGTCCTTCACCAGCACCTTCCTCAGTAGAGTAGGGGTAGATGGTTAGTCTTCTAGGATAGAAACAAAGAGGAGGAGGAGGGGTTAAAGACAGTCTCCCTAGCCAAATGACTGCAAAGTCTGTTTTCCCCGCCAAAGTAGCATCTCAGAGATGCTGGAGACCCTCTCGTTCCAAGGTTCTGCCCTGGCGTGTAACACGTGGGCACAAATATTTGAGCCGATGTAAAAGAAATCAGCTCTGGCACACAGTTAATGGACCACCTCATCGTGCCACATCTGCTTTCTCCAAAACCCAGATTGCTCTAACCATTCTCCTTATGGTGGTGACATGAGTGAGTCGTTGGTCCCGGAAGACATTCAGTCAAGCTGGGATGCGTATTCCTTCGCTTGGAGCAGGTTCGAGAGTCGTTGGGCCAGAATTTGAATTCCTTTACAAATACTGACACCCCTTTCTTCCTGACCCCAGGTCAGGGGAGGCTGTGTGTGTTCCACAGTTGCTTCTAAAACTAGGAATGGGGATATCGGAAAACAGCATTTCTGAGGGAGTTCACCACAAGTTGATTTCAATGTGAGCCCTTTTTTGTGGGTAAGAACTGAGATCTGTTCTGACAAGGTGGCCCACTTCTCATGGCACAGATGGCGGTCTTTTGGATTTAGAGCTGGTTAGTTATGAGGAATGGCAACCACTGTCGGTACCACGTCCTCTGGCAAATAACCTTTCCTGGGCACACCTCCCGGCAAGGCGCTGACCCAGTCTTTTTGAAAGTACATACGCCAGAGGTATACTCCTCGGGAGAACCCTTGCCACCCAAGTCAAGTTGAATGGGAATACGCCTTAGTGATCAGCAGCAACTCCTCCCAGGGTTGGGATTCCACTTGTCCTGGAGGCCGGATGATGGAGGGGGTCTGATCACGCAGTAGGGACTACAGAGGGGGTTGGGACTGCAGTAGATCACCGCTGACAGCGACTGAGCATTTCCTTGTAAAACTGACTCTAGAGTGATCCTGTTTGGCCTTCAGTATTTTAGCCTTTTTAGTTCGTATTTATCATTCAGCTTGCATACTGCTCCAGGACTGACCAAAGATGGGCAAAGTGTATCCTATCACTTTCTGGAAAACCAGATGGGATCTGCATACCGCTGATCGGCATTGTTTCCTGTATTAAATTACCAGCTGCACTCGTGTCTGCGCTATTGCGTAGTCCGCGTTAACTTAATTTTTTTCAGTGACATGTTATTTAAGATGTATTAATGATAATTCATTAGAATTAGTCCTCTTTCTGTGTGAAACAGGGTAAGTGTAAAATGTGGAAAATGATATATCTGTGGTTGCTAATAAAAATCATAGTATTTTATGTAGCTTCTCTACAAAGACCTTAGAGACTCTTGGCTTTGGTTTATAAGTCTGTCTGTGCATTATTAGCCCATCTGATCCAGATCAGTATTTCCTTGAGCAATGTCTGGCTCTTGGCCTTTCTGCCTCTTCTTGGCTCCCCACCCTGGATCAGCTCAGCTTTGGTGGTGTTTTTTTTCCCCCAGACATTACCCTGCTATCTCACCCAGGCCTACGGCCCCATTCCCACAGCACACCTCCCCATACATGCCACTTTGGGAGCTGGCACTTTTATTTTTAAAGATTGATTCATTTATTTATTAGAGAGCGCGCAGGGGTGAGGGGCAGTGGGAGAGGGAAAAAGAGTCTCCAGCAGACTCCACGCTGAGCACAGAGTCTGACTGGGTGCTCAGTCTCACAACCCCGAGATCACGACCCAAGCTGAAACCAAGAGTCGGACACCCAACCAACTGAACCACCCAGGTGCCCCTGGAGCTGGCACTTTTAAATCCATTTGTCTAGATATCATTTAGGGTGGATGATAACTGCCATAACTATATGGCACAGCCCTGGATCACCCCAGTATTATCCTTTTCTAATCTTCACAAAGACTAATTTGTATCAAGGTTTTGTGCTAGCATCAATGGGAAGCATTTTTAAGTCATCCTAATTTTTTTAAAGATTATTTGAGAGAGAGCGAGCGCTAGTGGGGGGGAGGGACAGAGGGAGAAGGAGAGAAGCAGACTCCCCGATGAGCGCGGAGCCCAACGTGGGGCTCGATCTCAAGACCCTGAGATCATGACCTGAGCTGAAACCAAGAGTCGGACGCTTAACCGACTGAGCCACCCAGGCACCCCATAAGTCATTCTGATATAATTCTCACTATTTGTAAGGCAGGACAATATTCTCCCAATTTTATAGCTGAGTAAACTGAAGTTAAACATCTTGTCCAGGTTTATGTAATGGAAGAGCTGAGATTTGAACTCAAGCTGCCTGAATCCAAATCCTATGGTCTTTATATTCTATCATGTTATCTCATTGTATCATGCTGCTTCCAGATCTTTTGTTCCTCTCTCTCCTTTATCCACCACGTCGTTCCACCATCACTTTGGGAAAGAGAAGTTATTTCCCACATACCCACCAGAAATTCATGCTGCCAACGGACTAGGCCACAAGGACATGGGCAGACAGCCGCTGCTCTACCAAGTTCTTCATGAAACGTAAAGGCAATGTGTAGAGACAGAGACAAGCCCGCCAGCATCCCATAGTCAGACACCTGGTAGTCACTGATATGATCTGCATTATTACTTAAAACAGTAAGGCTTGGGGGGAGGCACACAGGACAAGGGAGGAGAGAAGGAAACAGTCAGCCTAGGTCTAAGCATATGCAAGAACAGAATGAAAAAGAGCCATAGATATGTATCCATAAAAGTGCAGCCTCCTTTGTTATAAAAGTATGATCTGCAAAGCATTCTTAAAGATTTCTAAGATGGGGGCCCCTGGCTGGCTCAGTTGGTAGACCAAGCGATTCTTGGTCTCAGGGTTATAAATTCAAGCCCCACATTGGGTGTAGAGATTATTTAAAATCTTAAAAAAAAAAAAAAGTTTCCTAAGGTGTTCTGCATTCATTCATTCTTGAATGCCTGCCAATTGCCTGGGCCAGGCTAGATACTAAGGAAAGAAGTCAATAAAACATACCCCCTGTCCTCAAGGAGGACACAGTCTAACTAAGGAGATACCAAACCAACTGGAGATTTGCATAGCTTGTTAAAAATTGCTGGGTCCCATCTCAGAGATTTTTATTCAGTAGTCCTGGGGTGAGGCCTGAAAATTTGCAATCCTAACAAGTTCCCAGGTTATGCTGATGCAGCTGCTCTGGGGACCACACTTTGAGAACCACTGATCCAAACCAAATATGTTCTTTTTTTTTTTAAGATTTTATTTATTTATTTGAGAGAGAGTGCGTGCACAAGCTTAGGGGGGTGGGGAGCAGAGGGAGAGGAAGAAAGAATCCCAAACAGTCTCCACGCTGACGCAGGGCTTGATCTCACAACCCCAAGATTATGACCTGAGCTGAAATCAAGAGTCGGACGCCCAACCGACTGAGCCACCCAGGCACCTGCAAACCAAATACATTCTATAATAAAGATAAATATGGATTGGATTGCTGAGGGAGCACAGCAGGAAGAGATTGGTTCTGCCCAGTAGAACTCTGGAGAGGATTTGGACAGGTTTTTGCCTGGCTGCAGTGGAGGAGAATAAAGACACGTGGAACCACCTGAGTAAAGACCCCAGGGCTCAGAAGAGGTTGGATATTTGAGTAGTTGGGGGATGGGGAGGGCAGTATGTGAGGGTGTGAAGGAATTTAGGCTGTAGGAAAGGAGAGGTGAGTTCAAACTTTGGTATAGAGAGCCAACGAAGGATTTCAAGCACATAAATGGTGGATTTAAGAGTTGTGTTGAGGGAAGCTTCCCAAAATAAGCTCTATAGATCATATGGCTCCACTCCAGACTGGAATTGTTATCTCCTAGGTTGGAAATCCATCTTTCATAAACATAGCAAGCAATTCTGACCCACACAAAAGTTTGAGGAGGAGAAGAAAAAGATCTGAGGCTGGATAGATTAGGGGGCAAGTGGAAAAGGACAGAAAAGATTTAAAACACAAGGAAAAATTCACAGGATTTAGTACTAATTTGATTTGGAGAGTGTTTGTGAGAAGAGTCTACGGCAATTACGAGATTTGAGGATCTGGTTTATATTTTCCAAGAGAGATACAGCAAAAGAGGCAGCAGCAGATAAGGAGGCTGGGAGCAGAGCACAGAGGTGGAAATGGGCAGGTTGGCATGCTGTAGTGGGAAGAGCACTGGGTTGGGAATGAGAACTTATTCTTCTTCACCATCTTTGTGACTTCGCTGCTCTGGAACTGTCCTCTCAGAGGCCGGAGTAGATATCTCTGAGGTCCCTTCCAACTGTAAAATGTCATATTCCAAATTAAAACAAAAGATTTTTAAGAAGATTTTATTTATTTATTTGACAGAGAGAGACACAGCGAGAGAGGGAACACAAGCAGGGGGAGTGGGAGAGGGAGAAGCAGGCTTCCCACTGAGCAGGGAGCCCGATGCGGGGCTGGATCCCAGGACCCTGGGATCATGACCTGAGCCGAAGGCAGATGCTTAACGACTGAGCCACCCAGGTGCCCCAAAACAAAAGATTTTAATTGAAAAGAAATATAAGTACATAATTACTGTGATAAACCATTGGAATGGGGTCATGAGGGCTGCAGGGAAAATTGGTCCCTGGAGAGCCTTAAGAGAATCAATGAAACCCTGATTGTTCCCACATCTTGCCCAAGACCAATCCTGTAGATTCTTCAATGTTCAGATAAGCAAAAACTGTAAGATGGTTTCCTTTCTCTTGAATTCAGAAGACAGCTAAAGAGGAGGCGGCTGGGTGGCTCAGTCGTTAAGCGTCTGCCTTCACCTCAGGTCATGATCCCAGGGTCCTGGGATCAAGCCCCACATCAGGCTTTCTGCTCAGCCGGAAGCCTGCTTCCTCCTCTCCCACTCCCCCTGCTTGTGTTCTCTCTCTCGCTGTGTCTCGCTCTGTCAAATAAATAAATGAAATCTTTAAAAAAAAAAAAAAAAGACAGCTAAAGAACCATCTAAAAACACTCTTTCAGGTATGCCTGGCTGGTTCAGTAGGTAGAGCATGTGACTCTTGATCTCAAGGTCCTCTGTTCAAGCCCCACCTTGGGCATGGAGCCTACTTAATAATAATAAAATAAAAACACTCTTCCAGTAAGTGATGGGAAATAACTCAGTTTGAGAACCAACTAGACCTAGGTTCAAACCTAGATTTGAATCTCATCTATGCTACTGATCAGGGTCAACCTCGGATAGGTAACTTATCCTCTTTGAATCTCAATTTCCTCATGTCTAAATGGGAAGAAGATACCCAAGATGCAGAGTTGTGAGAATTAAATAGGCTGTCGACTTACCTAAAAAGCCTAGCACAAAGTGGGTGCTCAGTGATTATCACCATCGTCACTGCTTATTCTAGCCGGTAATGGGTGTGACATCACTAGACTCTAAATATTGGGGGTAAGCACCCTTGACCGATTGATCTTCATCTCTCCCTCCTTACGCCTAACAGTGCACACTAATAGAAGTCCTATTTTGCTGACTCTTGCAAGGCATAAACGTCAATTTCGAACTGTGTCCCCTCCTAGCGCCCGAGAAAGGAACTACAACCAAGGATGGGGCAGAGCAGCGGAGTCAAAAATCTGCGCGCTTTGCAGCCTTCCTCGCGCTTCCAACCTGTGCGGGAGAAGGGGACTCCTTTGCTCTTGCCCACAGCTGAAGCTACTAATAAAGTTTGATTTGAATAAATGAGCGCCCAGGGGCTACTCTCCCCGCCAGAGCTTCTTCCGCCCACAACGGATTTCGAGAGGCGGGGCAAGCTTGCGGGGCGGGACCGGAAGTGAGATCAACACTCCCCGGGGTGAAAGGTTAGCGGAAGTGTCCTTTCTTCCTTTCTGCTGTAGGCTTCAGTGGCCGGTGTCGGTGAGTAGAGACTTGGGTAGGGTGTTCCAATCCGCCGCCATCCGCGGCCCGGGGGTCTAGTTGCGGGGCGGCGCCGGGCGCTTTCCACTGCTCGGTCTCTGGCGGCTTCGTAGCGCTCCTGTCCTGCGAGCAGAGCCCGCGGGCGGCCTGGGCCGAGACGGCAGGGAGCGCAGCCTCGGTTTCCGGGCCCACGGCCTCGGCTTGCGCGTTTCTGATCGGCCCCTTTTCCGTCCTCTGCAGAGATGGGCAAGTTCATGAAACCCGGGAAGGTGGTGCTGGTCCTGGCCGGACGCTACTCCGGACGCAAAGCGGTCATCGTGAAGGTACCAGCCTCGCGAGCCTCTGCTGCGCCCTTGCATCTCGGCAACTGGGCGGTTTCGGAGGGCCTGCAGGCTCGGAGTTCAAGAGCTGGCTTGGGGGGCATTCGCTGAGCATTGCGGGTGGGGTCAGTGCGGGAGGGCTTCAGAGAGAGGAAGGTGCAAAGTAAAAACAGATGTGAGTGGAATTGGGCGCCTAACACGTAACGCGTCCCCTACCGAGGAGGTTTTAAAAAATAACAGTGGCCAGCGTTTATCGCGCGCTCGCTTGGTGTCTGGCACCGCCGTGCAGGTATTGTCACGTCCGGTGCTTGAAGTCACCGTAGGGGATTCCTGTCTAGTGCTAACGTGTATGGACGTTAAGTAATTCCACTGAGGTAAAACGGTTAAGTGCTGCGGCCCGGAGTCTGTAAAAAGAGGAGAAACCGTTTCCCGTCCAGATGCTCACTTAGCACGTCCTAGCCCTTCACCTTTGGCCTTCTACCTAGGTTTTGTAGCCTCTGGTGAGAGCTCCCTAAGCTCTGGCCACACACCTGCTTCTGGCTGTGGTGGGGCCGCGGGGCAGCCTTTGTTGCCCTGACCCCCTCAATCTGAGACTGGTTTCTGGAGCTAGACCACCAGTTTTGGAGTCCTGCCTCTGTTCCTCACTAGCCGTGCAATCGTAGGGGAAGTTAAGAGGCGTAGAGTGCTGAGCACCAGTGCTTGATAGAAAGCAAGCACTCCATCGATGTTGGTATCGTTCCTTTTAGATCTCGTCCCTCCCAGGAACCTTTCCAGGTTCTTGTGGGAATGAATACAGCCCTTCCCTATTACTCTTTGTGCGATCTAGCATAGCACTCAAGAGTGTCTGCCTTGCCTGGTTTTTCCCATAGTGGGTCTCAGACCTGGCAGTGGGGGTGTTCCTTTTATACATGCCCTACATCTGTCTAGCATGGGGCCTAAATAGGCTCTCAGTCAATGACATGTGATTCTTGTCGTTCAGAACATTGATGATGGCACCTCAGACCGTCCCTACAGCCATGCTCTGGTGGCTGGAATTGACCGCTATCCCCGCAAAGTGACAGCTGCCATGGGCAAGAAGAAAATCGCCAAGAGGTCGAAGATCAAGTCTTTTGTGAAAGTTTATAATTACAATCACCTCATGCCCACCAGGTGAGCATTTTAAGAATGGCAGTGAGGATTCCTGGGTGGCTCAGTCGGCTAAGTGTCTGCCTTCAGCTCAGGTCATGATCCCAGGGTCCTGGGATCGAGTCCCACATCTGGTTCCTTGCTCAGCAGGGAGTCTCCTTTTACCTCTCACTCTCCCTCTTTGTGCTCGCGTGCATGCGTGCGCGCTTTCTCGCTCTCGATTTTTTTTTAAAAAAGGAATGGGAATGAAAGGGACTTTCTTTTCACCCCTCTCTGCCCTGCTGAATAAGGCACCTTGCAGCTATTCTAGTGTGTCACTTACAAAGTGGTGGTGGTTTCCTGTGTTGCCTCTTTGGTCCAACATGGAGCTGTGTTCTACCATTTTCTCTGGTGACTTCCCTGAGTTGGCCAAGCAGGATGGAAAATCTCTTCCAAGCTTGCTCTTTATCTGTCTCCTCACCTGAAAATTCTCCAAGTGTTGGGTAAAGATCATTTCATTTGTTTGCATTCAGAGTAAACACGGGCACGGGATCTGGCCTGCTCTCTGCCACTCTTCCACTTTCCAGGATAGTTGTTGAAGGCTTTCCAAAATGGTGGATAAAGGCAGCAAGCCTCCCCCCACCAACGAATTCCCCTGGGCTGCCATGCCCTTTAGTTCCTGGCCTTCCACAGTGTTGTGCGCCATGCACACTATCTTGGTGCATAGGTTGTACAGAAATACAATGGTTGAGAGTCCTGAAGGATGACTGGCAAAACCCAGCAGCGCGTGCCTTACAGTTTGCCGCCGGGCACTGCATGTTGACTCCCAAAGGTGTCTTAAAAGAGCAGAGCTGTTTCTCGGGTGCTGGGAAGCAGTGAGATCTCAGCAGCTGCCCAGCTTCTGCACTGTCCACAATGAGGCTGCCCCCCGCCCAGGCACCACTTGAACAACACTAAATAAAATGGCTCCAAATAGAAAGCTAGCCAACCGCCATGATGATAGTGAAGGAGATGCAATAAAGTAACAGTCCTTAGCTAGAAAAATAGTCACTGTGGAAAGTCGAGAATGAAATGTGAAGTATTTCCATGGTTTGGGTCCACGTAAAGGAGTCCTTTTAAATTGGGAATGTCCAAAGAATATTACGGGGACTTTGGCACAGCTTCTGTGGATTGCTCCTATGGAGACAGACCCTCACACCCCAGTGTCACACCCAGGAGTCCTTGGGCTGTGTGAAGGGCCCTGGCAGCGTGTGGGCTGATCTTACGTCCCCACCGTTGTTCCCAGGTACTCTGTGGATATCCCCTTGGACAAGACTGTTGTGAACAAGGATGTCTTCAGAGACCCTGCTCTTAAACGAAAGGCCCGACGAGAGGCCAAGGTCAAGTTTGAGGAGAGGTAAGTAGACTTTGGTGGTGGCCCTATTCTCCATGAAGGGAATTTGGTTTCACTGTTCTTCTCAATGGTGTCCTTTTTTGCCTTTAGGTACAAGACCGGCAAGAACAAGTGGTTCTTCCAGAAGCTGCGGTTTTAGATTTGTTTGGTTTCAGTCATTAAAAATACCAAAAAAAAAAAAAATCCCTGTCTTCCTGTGGCATGTATTATTAGACTGGGAAGGAAGAACATTCATATGATGAGACATTGGGTGATGGGTGAGAGGCTGTGGGAGAATATATGAAATAATGCGTTTGTGAGACTTAGACTACTTCCATCCTCAGCCAAGCATCCTTTGATTATTTGGATGCCCTGGTTGGGCAAGGTGTGATCTGAACTGTTTCCCAAAAAAGGAGTACTCCTGACATTGACAGGTGCAGAGTAGAACCTGGGCCACTCTGCTCCCCCTGCCCCCCATTGGGAACACCCACAGGCCCCGCTCAGTGGGCACTGGCTACTTTGGATCGAGAGCCACCAATCTGAGGATCTCAGACCAACTTCAAAGTGCCATAGTCCCACTGAGATTTAGTAGGTCAGAATTTCCGGGGAGTTACCCGCTGATATGGGTACTGCCCTGATGAGGCCCGCCCTGGAGAGCTGCTCCCGATGACGGGTGGGGGCTGAGGAAGGCCTGAGCCCCAGAAGAGCCATTCCTAGTGAGATCGGAAGAGGTCCCCAAGTGGCCTGGCTAGCAGAGACCTGCAAGAAAAGGTGTGATTCACAGGGCACTTGGGTGGCTCAGTTGTTAAGCGTCTGCCTTCGGCTCAGGTCATGATTCCGGGGTCCTGGGATCGAGCCCCACATCGGGCTCCCTGCTCAGGCGGGAAGCTTGCTTCTCCCTCTCCCACCCTGCTTGTGTTCCCTCTCTCGCTGTGTCTGTCTCTCAAATCTTTTTATTTTTTTTTAACATTTTTATTTATTTATTTGACAGAGGCACAGCGAGAGAGGGAACACAAGCAGGGGGAGTGGGAGAGGGAGAAGCAGGCTTCCCGTGGAGCAGGGAGCCCGATGCGGGGCTCGATCCCAGGACCCCGGGACCACGACCTGAGCCAAAGGCAGACGCTTAACGACTGAGCCACCCAGGCGCCCCCTCAAATCTTTCAAAAAAAATAAAAGGTGTGATTCAAGGGTCTTGGGTACAGTTATGTCACCAACTGTTGCAGGAAAGCTTTTTTGGCCCATCTGGCATTTTACCTTTTCACTGGATACCTGTGATCCTGCTCTACTGGTGAAATAGGCACTCTGTCCGGCTGAGCTGGTTCTAAGTCCCTAGATGGAAGTAGGAGTCGAACAGGTGTATTCCCCAAGCACTGCACTTGGCATACATCCACCTGGGATGTGGGGGAAGGGCTAGGTCTGTGAATTACTCGAAGAATCCTGGACTGGATATTAGGAAAACAAATCTATTGTGCACCGTGTCCTATGTGTTTTTGTTTGATTCCTCACCCTTAAGTATTGGGCATCTCTTGAGACAGACTCCTAAGTAGCTTGCCTACTCAGTCACAAATGGAAGTAAATTTAAACCCTCTGCCTAGAAACTGACAAGTTCTCTCCACTCTACCTCAAGGCCCAAATTCAAATACTGTCCCAGCCAGGTTTGAATACATGCTTGACTTCTATCAGTATGACTTTGAGCAAGGTTCTATACTTCCCTGCCTCAGACGTTTAGAATTTCATCTGTAAAATGGCAAAAGCAACTTTGTGGGGTTGTTTGGAAGACTGAGTTAACTCATGTGAAGCAGATCCAGTATGGCACAGAAGAGCTCTCCACAAATGGCTGGCTATTAGCATGGCTTTGTGAACTTGGAGAGGCCTTATCCTGGTTGCATTTCTCATTCAATCTTAGTCTGCCTGTGCCTGTCATCTTTCTAGGCTCCAGGGAAATTTTTTTTTTTTTAAAGATTTTATTTATTTGACAGACAGCGAGAGAGGGAACACAAGCAGGGGGAGTGGGAGAGGGAGAAGCAGGCTTCCTGCTGAGCAGGGAGCCTGATGCGGGGCTCAATCCCAGGACCCTGGGATCATGACCTGAGCGGAAGGCAAACGCTCAATGACTGAGCCACCCAGTGTCCCTCCAGGGAAATATCTTTAACAGCAGACAAAATTCTACCAACGGGCCTGTACTGGGATTAATAGGCTGGGAATCTGGTTGATTGGGGCCCATATTCTGTTTGCTGTTACTTGTGAGTGGCTTCCCCTCAGGCCTCCAGTCAGTGAAGTCAACTTCCAAGCCCAGAAGGGCTCCTCCCAGGGGCGGGGAAACCAGTTGGGGCGTGTAAACAACGGCCAGGGTTTTGCTGAAATGAAAGTGGAAGTGTATCTCAGACCCAGCTTGGAGAGGACAAAGACACCTCGGAAGGTAGAAGCAAGAGTTTAGTTATAGGGGACACTGCCACTTTGTGCCCAGCTCTGAAGCCTCAGCTCTTGTCAACTGGACCCCAGGCCCATGTCAGTGATGTATGGTGATGCCGTAAGTGAGGAGAGTGTTGTGGGATGGGGGAGAAGCAGAGGAGCATTCCTCTTGGCTGGGCATCTGCAGTTATCTCAGGGTCTGGTGGCCAAGCCTCTCTGCCCGTCTCTTAGACCAGCTAAACTTCTGGGGAGAAGCAAACGGCTGGGATTAGCTCTCCCCTAACCCATTGCCTCAGAGACAATTTTGTAACCTTCACCTCAAGAGCTCATGAATTCCTTGTGTGAATGCGTTTTTCTGAGAGAATTCAGTTCTCACTAGATACTTAAAGGGTTCTGTGACCCAAAAAGTATAAGACTCGTTCACACCTTTATCTCCTGAGATCTTGCCCAACACACTTTCCCTCCTTATATTTCACCCTAGAGTTGAAATGGATAGTTCCTCGCCTTACAGTTCATTTGAACTGAACGCTGGGCCCTCTTCCGGGTCACAGGAAGACCTGTTCCTCCTCCAAGAGCTTACCTAACGCCTACATGCTGTAGTCTTCCCCTTCCTGACCTGTGAATGCCCCGACTCCTGCTAGACTAAGACTGGTCCCCTGTCTAGCCTGTTGGCCCTTGATCCCTAGACATGCCCGCACTGTGCCTGCAGTAGGCACTCAATAAACAGCTGTGGAATGAATGAATCTCCTCCCCTCTCCAGCTTCTTCAGTCTTTCCCTCCCTGCTACTCCCCCATCTCATAAATACACAAATGTCTTGCTTGGGAATTTTTCATTCGTCCCACAAATGTAAGAAAGATACAGGCTCAGGGCGCCTGGCTGGCTCAGTTGTTGGAACCGAGTGACTCCTGATCTTGGGGCTCTGAGTTCAAGCCCCACACTGGGTGTAGAGATTACTTAAAAAAAAAAATTAGGGACACCTGGGTGGCTCATTTCGTTAAGCATCTGCCTTCGGCTCAGGTCATGATCCCAGGGTCCTGGGACTGAGTCCCGCATCGGGCTCCCTGCTCCGCAGGAAGCCTGCTTCTCCCTCTATCTGCTTGCTGCTCCCCCTGCTTTCTCTCTCTGTCTCTGACAAATAAATAAATAAAATCTTTAAAAAAAAAATTAAAATTAAAGCAGATAATCCATAAATCCATACAATAAAAACTTAGCACACTGCTTGGCACCTACTAAGCATACAATATGTGTTATTATTAATGTTACTGCCAAACTTTCAGAACCCCAGTTTCCCAAGATTATCTTGATTCACCCCCATCTTCTACCTCTGCCAAAACTACTCCCTTAAACAGCCTTTACATATTGAAAAGTGGGTTCAGGAAACTCTTTTCTTTTAATCACCCTAAATTCATTATTGAGAGATAACCTCTATTAATAACATTTTGGGGATGCCTGGGTGGCTCAGCCTGTTGAGGGTCCTGGGATTGAGTCCCTCGTAGGGCTCCTTGCTCAGTGGGGAGCCTGTTTCTCCCTCTGCCTGCCACTCTCCCTGCTTGTTCGTGCTCTCTCTCTCTGACAAAATCTTTTTTAAAAAATAATATTTTGGTGTCTGTCTTCCCAGAGTTTCTTATGCCTTTTTTTTCCTAAGATTTTATATTTTTTTTAAAGTAATCTCTACACCCAATGTGGGGCTCCAACTCATGACCCCAGATCAAGATTCACACGCTCTTCCAAGACTGAACCAGTCAGGCACCCCCATGCATTTTTATGTGTTAATAAAGATCCTTATGAAATAAAACTTTTTAAATCAACAATAGAGATCCTATTTTCTATACAGTTTTGTATCTTGCTTTTTTGGCTTATTGTGAGCATTTTTTCATATTGTTAAATGTTCTTCTATGTCTTTTAATTGCTACATGATATATTTATTTAGCTATTCCTCTATTTTTTTAAATATTTTATTTATTTATTTATTTGACAGAGAAAGAGAGAGAGCACAAGCAGGGGGAACAGCAGGCAGAGGAAGAAGCAGGCTCCCCACTGAGCAGGGAGTCCGATGTGGGGCTCAAGCCCAGGACCCTGGGATCATGACCTGAGCTGAAGGCAGACGCTCAACTACTGAGCCACCCAGACGCCTCTAGCTATTCCTCTATTGTTGGATATGTAGATTTCTTTTTGTCTGTTTTGTTGTTTTGTTTTTATTTTATTCTTCTGCTTTTGTTTGCTTTTTTTAAAGATTTTATTTATTTATTTATTTATTTGTCAGAGAGAGAGATTGAGAGAGAGGGAACACAAGCAGGGGGAGTGGGAGAGGGAGAAGCAGGCTTCCCGCCAAGCAGGGAGCCCGATGCGGGACTCGATCCCAGGACCCTGGGATCATGACCTGAGCCGAAGGCAGACGCTTAACTGACTGAGCCACCCAAGCCTCCCTGTTTTGTTTTGTTTTTAATGTAAACTCTACACCCAATGTGGAGCTCGAACTCAGACCCTGAGATCAAGAGTCACATGCTCTACCGTCCAAGCCACCCAGGCACTCCTCTCTCTGTCTGTTTTAAATAAAGCCGCAATAATAATCTTTGTACATGAACTGGCCATTTCCTTGTAAGTAGGACTGTGTTTTTGTCGCTCAGTCTCGGTGGTCATTCTCATTCCTCATCTTCGGTGGCCCGTTAGCGGCCTTCGGCACCGCCGCTGGCTCCTCCTCCTTGAAACCCTTCTTCACACTCCTGCTCTCCCTCTAGGTTCACTGACCCCCTCTTCTGCATCCTCCTTGGCTGGTGCTTCTCTGTTCCCCTGACCTCTTAGTGGTGGGTGCCCCCAGAAATCAGCCCTTGGACCTCTCTATGTCTGCACCTCCCTCCCTGTTGCTCTCATGTAGTTGTGAGACTTCCTTGTGATCTTACTTAGTTTTGTGACTCTACCTCCCCCTCATGAATAATCCCCAAACGTATACTTCCGGCCTGGACATCTTGCCTGAATACTAGATCCCTAGAGGCAACTGCTACCCTCTGTCTCCACTGACAGGTCAAATAGGCACTTCGTATCTAATGTGTTCAAAATAAACCCTTCATTTTCTGCCCTAAATCTCTTCCACCCACAGTCTTCCCCATCTCAGAAAATGGCTCTCATTCCCTCCGGTTGCTCAGGCCAAAAAGCTTAGAGTCATCCCAGACTCCTCTCTTTCTTCCACACTCTATTTCTGATCCATCGGCAACCTCAACCAATCTAGACTCCACTGCCCCTCACCACCTCCATTACTCCCGCCTGGTCCAAGCCACCAACATGGCTCTCCTGGACGCGCTAATGGCCTCCTCGGAGGTCTTCCTGCTTGTGTCCTTTCCCCACATCAGTCTAGTCACACAACAGCCAAGTCATCCTGTCTGTGGCTTCCCACCCCTCATTGTGTAAAAGGCCCTGCATTGTCCCAACCCGTTTCCTCCTCTGTGACTTCCTCTCCAGCCCCCGTCCCCGCAATTCCTCTGCTCAGCTTCACTGGCTTTCTTGCTATTCCTCAGATCCGCCTGACAAACTCCCATCTCAGGGCCTTTGCGCTTGCTGTCCTCTGCATAGAACTTTCCCCCACGTGCACACATGGCTTTGCTCCTGCATCTCCTTCAAGTAAATGATCCAGCATCATCTCAGCAAGGCCCGCTCTGATCACCCCATTTTTTTTTTTTTAAAGATTTTATTTATTTATTTGAGACAGAGAGAATGAGAGAGAGAGAGAGAGCACATGAGATGGGGGAGGGTCAGAGGGAGAAGCAGGCTCCCTGCCGAGCAGGGAGCCCGATGCGGGACTCGATCCAGGGACTCCAGGATCATGACCTGAGCCGAAGGCAGTCGCTTCACCAACTGAGCCACCCAGGCGCCCCTGATCACCCCATTTAAAATGTACTCCAACATTCTCTATCCTCCCCCTGCTTGGTTTTTGTCCACAACACTAACCCCACTAGCATACTGTAGATTTTATTTATTCTGTTTATTGTCTGGCTCATCCTCTAGAATATAAACTCCACAAGGAGGTTTTGTCTGTTTTATTCACCACTATGTTTCCAGAGCCTAGAGCAGTGCCTGGCACTTGGTAGAAGCTCAGTAGCTAATTGTTGAATGAGGGAATGAGAAAGCAGATGAGCGCGTGGACTTCTTATAGCCTCCTTTCCTTGAAGCGCTGCTTCAGCCCTCCTCCTCCTCTGTGTCTCTGACAGTCCCCAGTCCAGGCCCTGGCACCGCCTTATCTTTGGCCAGGGCTTCTTTTTTTTTTTTCCCCTGCCATTCCTTTTGTCTCCCCTGACCCCTGACTAGGTATCCTCAAAGATTACTTTTTTTTTTTAAGATGTTTTTTTTAATTTATTTATTTGACAGAGAGATAGCAACAAGTAGGCAGAGCGGCAGGCAGAGGGAAAGGGAGAAGCAGGCTCTCTGCCGAGCAGGGAGCCCAATGCGGGGCTCGATCCCAGGACCCTGGGATCATGACCCGAGCCGAAGGCAGCTGCTTAACCGACTGAGCCACCCAGGTGCCCCAAAGATTACATTTTTTAAGGCTCTGTCCATCAAAGTGTTCTTGCTTCTTTTTGGCTTCTTCCATCACCACATGCTGTTCCAACCCAGAGTCCTTTCCACCAAGTCCTGTCCCTGACCCCATGTGTCTTCAACAGCCTTGGGTTTGACTTACTTTGGCCCATTAATTAACCCTGAGAAACTTCAGGTTCCTCAGCTATAAAATGAGGATTAATAGGGGTGCCTGAGTGGCTTAGCTGGTTAAGCATCCGACTCTTGATTTTGGCCCAGGTCATGATCTCAGGATTGTGGGATCAAGTCCCACAGGGGTCTCCATGCTCAGCACAGAGTCTGCTTGAGATTCTCTCTCTCCCTCTCCCCCTCTCCCTCCCCCGGCTCACACACTCGCCCTCTCTCTTTCTCTCTCAAATAAATAAATCTTTTTAAAAAATAAAATGAGGATTGATACAATAGAAAGCATTCAACATAGCATGCATTATGTGCCAGGCACCGTTGTTTCCAACAAAATTATATATAGGTGGAAATTGCTATTATGCCCATTTTACAGATGAGGAAACCAAGGCACAGAGTTCAGTAACTTGCTCATTGTCTTGCAAGACTAAGAGGAGCTGGATGTAAGCTCCAGAGGTTTGGTCCCAGAGTTTGTGCTTTTAACTGTTAGGCTGAACTGCCTCCGATACCCTTATGATGAACATAGATAGCATGAGATTTTATCTTCTGGGGTGGTTAGGTTGTAAAGTTGGCAAATAAGGCAGAAGCATGTAGGTAGTCAAAATTAACCTTAAATCATTAACTCACCCCTAGAGTATCCAGTATTTACAGTCTGTCAATGAGCTCCACGGAGAAAGGATTGCAATTTTTTTTTTTTTTTTTCAGCAGAGTGGCAGATGCACACTGGCTTGCATTTAGGAGACCATGTTTTCATGTATGTGTAGTCAAATTCATGTAAGTGACTACGATCAGCCTGTGTTGTCCTTCAGAGGGTCCTATAAGAGAGAAGTTTCAGCTGGGAGCTCGAGACAGGGGGCAGTCCTATGATACTTGAGATGGGGTCCAACTGTGCCCAGCAGCTAGCAGGCCCCCAGTAACCACTGGCTCATTTCCTTGCCTGTTGGGTCCCTGGCTTTCTACCAAACTCTTGACACCCAGGTCTACAATCTTGGCATCATCTCTCCAGTTTGTCCCCTCTGTCTCCTTAATATAAACATCCACAGAGTCCTGGCGCTTTCCTCATGAAATGTGCTTACCCGCGCATGCCCACTGCCAGAGGCCCAGCTCAGCTCCTGCCATGTCAGTGGGAATTAGAACCTCAGAGTCACTCCTTCATCAGTGGGGTGAACCCCGCTGCTTGGGTTCATCCTGCCATGGCTTGCAAAGCCGCTTCTTAAACACTGTGCCCAGCACCTCACCGCCCCCCCCATCAGAAATCTTCACTAGTTCCCCATCTCCTACTGATATCAGGTCTGAACTCCCCTGCTTGAATGGTTCTTTTTAAAACTCTGTATTTGTTGGGG
The DNA here is from genome assembly GCF_964656455.1 of Halichoerus grypus. Lineage (NCBI taxonomy): Eukaryota > Metazoa > Chordata > Mammalia > Carnivora > Phocidae > Halichoerus > Halichoerus grypus. The sequence goes on from NC_135713.1 coordinate 190,132,566, forward strand.
TGCCTGGGTGGCTCAGTTGGTTGAGCGACCGAGTCTTGATTTTGGCTCAGGTCATGATCTCAGGGTCATGAGATCGAGCCCCACGTTGGGCTCCACACTCAGTGCAGAGCCTGCTTGAGATTCTTTCCCCCTCCCTCTCCCTCCCACTCTGCCCCTCCCCCCTTCTCATGCTTGCTCTCACTCTCTCTCTCACATAAATAAGATACAATCTTTTTTTTAAAATGGGAAGGTATAGGATACTGGAACCACATTCCCACATGAGAAAATCTTGGTTGGAGCTGAGAAGAGGCTTCCACTTTAGTGGGGACATGCTCTCTCCAGTTTGTGAGTCCCTAGCATTCCCTATCATCTACAGTGACTCCTGGACTCACTGATGTCATCTAACCAGGCCTTAAAGGCACCTTATTTGTAGAAATATAAAGAACTGGGTACCTTTCTCACTACTCATAAACCAGCATTATTTGGTCAAGCCCTGGCTTTCCTCTGCTTAAAAACAGAGTGAACTCACACTGACTGTCTTCAGTGCCCTCTGTAATATGCTCCCATTCTGTCATTCATTCACTGCAGTCATTCATTCATTCAACACACATTGACTGAATGCCCGTTTTGTGCCAGGGACTCTGCTGAACACTGGGGATACAGAGATGACTAGGACAGAGTCCCGCCTTCCCAAGTGAGCTCACGCTTCCTTGAGCTGACCTTATTTATCAGGCTTCCCAACCACAGAGTGAACCCTGCCAGCTAACGTCTACTCCATCCCACAAACAAAGGTGCATTTATTCGTATCCCTGGTGTCATTCCCTTGCCCATGTTGTCACTCTCTGTCTCTGGACTTGCTCCAAATCATACCCAGCCTGAAAGGCCGCTTAGTACAGTGGAAAGAGTGGCAGTCAAGGGACAAGCTTGGAGATGTGGGGTAAACTGCTCCCCCACTCTGGGCTTGACTTCTTTTTTTTGGGGGAGGGGGGGCTTGATTTCTTCACTGGAAAGCACAGATTAGCAGTCTGGAGCCAGCCTGCATAGTGCCGGATGACTTCGGGCAAGTCACTTAACCTCTCTGAGCTTTGGTTTCCTCATCTGTAAAATAAGATTAAGAGGGAATTTATCTCATAGGGTTGTTTCAAGAATGGAGTGATACAATCCATATCAAAAGCTTGGCACAGTGCCTGACACACAGTAAGTGCTTAATAAATGTTAGCTAATAGTATGACATTTTGCCACTCTAAGCCCCCACTCCTTCTGGAGGCCTCCCTAGTGATGTTAAGTCCTATGGGACGACGGTGCTCATTTCCCCCCTGCTCTAATAGACCCTCGGCGCCCTCCGGGAGGAGCAGGCCGCACTGAAGAGCAGGCTGCAGGAGCTGCAGTGCCGGCGGAGGGAGCTCCGGGCCCTACCCTACGACCAGGTAAGCTGGCAGAGGGGCGTGGCCTGGCAGGGAGAACTAGAAGTCAGTTTCCCTTCTGGCTCTGCCACTCCCTCGCTCTGTGACCTCGAGTATGTGACTTGAACTCTCTGGACCTGTTTTCTCATCTGTAAAGTGGAGCTACCAAACTTGCAGCGCTGTGTGAGGACAAGCTAAGATCTTGGGTCTAAAGTGCCGGTATAGGCTTGACCTACATTCATCCGCTCCTTTTTTTTTTTTTTTTTTAAGATTTTATTTATTTATTTGAGAGAGAGAGAGAGAGTGAGAGAGCACAAGAGGGGGGAGCGGGAGAGGGAGAAGCAGACTCCCCGCTGAGCAGGGAGCCCGATGCGGGACTCCAGGATCATGACCTGAGCCGAAGGCAGTCGCTTAACCAACTGAGCCACCCAGGCGCCCCATCCGCTCCTTTCAATAAATGTATTTGTCCTCGGCATCGAACACTTTCCTCCTGGGGCCGGGGTGGGACCTCTCCCACCCTTGAAGGCTGCATCAGCCTCCCTTCCCTCACCTCCAGGTCCCATTCCAGGCACCTGCAGTCCCTCTGGTGTTCCGAGGACACACTCAGCAGGGCCAGGAAGTGCCCAAGTGGTTGGTTTCCAAAGTGCGGATCTGCTACCCTCTGTCTGGAGGATCTGCTGTGGTCACCTTCAATGACCCCAAGGGTGAGTCCTCTGAGAGAGGCCCCGGGAGGGAGGCTGGGAGGCTTCCCGGCACTGACCATGCTCCCCCCACCCCGGGGCCCCCCCCTCCAGTGGCCGAGAGGGTGTTGCAACAAAAGGAGCATGAGATCCACATAGAGGAATGCCGGCTGCGGGTGCAAGTGCGGGCTCTGGAGCTGCCCGTGGTGACCACCATACAGGTGACCAGAGCGGCAGGGTCCTGGGACATGCCGGGGCTGCCATGCGCTTGGGCCCCAGGCAGCGAGGCCAGGCCTCTCCTTCTTGTCTGCCCCTAGGTGTCCACTCAGGTAAGCAGGTGCAGCGTGCTGGTCAGTGGGTTTCCTGCCGGGCTCAAGCTGAGTGAGGAGGAGCTGCTGGACAAGCTGGAGATCTTCTTTGGCAAGACCAGGAACGGGGGTGGTGACGTGGAGACTCGGGAGCTGCTGCGAGGGGGCGTCGTGCTGGGTTTCACTAAGGAGGCAGGTGAGGGCCCCGCCCACAAGACTGGGGCCAATTGAGGACTCAGGCCCCAGGAGAGCAGGGCGCTTGACGCCAGCAGTCCATCCCTCTCTCCCCCCCAGTGGCCCAGTACCTGTGCCGGGTTGGCCAGTTCGCAGTGCCACTGGGCGGGTGTAAGTGCCCTTTGAGAGTCTCTCCCTACCTCAGTGGGGAGATCCAGAAGGCCGAGGTAAGTGGGAAGGTTACTCGGGGGCTGGGCCAGGCGCCTGCCTGCCTGCCAGAAACTTGCCCAAGGATCAGAGTCCCCAAAACCCACTGCCCTCCCCCTTGCCAGCCTCTCTGGCCTCCTCGCCCCTTCCCTACCCCCAGGGGTACCACCTGCCCCCAGTCCCTGACTCCCAGGAGCCTTTGCCCATCTCCTGGCTCCTTTTCCAGATCGCGTTCCAGCCGGTGCCCCAATCAGTGCTGGTGCTCAACATTCCTGATGTCCTGGATGGCCCGGAGCTGCAGGACGTCCTGGAGATCCACTTCCAGAAGCCCTCCCGTGGAGGTGGGGAGGTGGAGGCCCTGAGAGTCGTGCCCCCCGGAGAGCGGGGCCTGGCGGTCTTCACCGCCACATCGGGCTAAGAGCCTGCCCTCCTCGGCGCCCGCACCCATCTGCCAAGCCTCTCGAACCAGGCTGGAGTGGGGTGCACGGGTGCAAGAGATCGTGCGGGTCGACAGTGGCAGGTATTATGGGTTGTGAAATGCTGCCCAAGAACAATAAAAGTGGCGTGATCTTCTCATTTCATTTCGTAAAAGGAAACTTGATTTGAGCCTGACAGGAGGAACCCTAACCTTCCACTCTCAGCGCTGGCCTTCCGGGAGCCCACCTTCCCCTCCAACTCTCAAGAGGCAACATCCAAGACCCAGGGTTTGGCTTTTTATTGACACAAACACAAAGGCAGCTTCGGTAGAACAGGGTGGGGTACACGAAAGCAGAAATCGCACTTCACACGTTTCGTCCTCGTTTAGACAATGAAGAGGCTGAGCGCCTCCCCCCACCTCCCACCCGCAGTGGCTGGGCAACAACCCTACCTAACTCCGCATCGGAGAGCAGGGGGAGTTACACCCCTATGCCAGGAAGTCCCCACTTTGGTTCCAGCGGCCCAGGTCCTAAACCACCCCCCCTCTCTATTCTCCTGTTCCATCTCCCCACCCGTGTAAACAAAGTTTGTGGCTGAATTTGGAAAAGCTGCCCCCCCTTGCTCTGAGAAGGCTGTGGGCCTCCCTTGACGACGCGGGAAATGTGCTTTGATTTTTACTTTGGTCCCAGAACAAGAAACAGTTGGCATTGCCCCTCAGAGCCCTGGCTGGTAAATACCACACTTATCTGCGAGGCCGAGAAAGCTTCCCGCCTTCTTCTCCTCCACCTCCCACAGAGGAACGACAGCGCCAGAGAGGACGCGCCACAGACCCCAGGAGGCTCGGGGCTGCCCCCCCCCACCCGCGGGCACACACAGATTTTTGGCAGTGTTGCGGGCCTGGGAGGCAGGAAAACCCCAGCTCCAGCAGAACGAGGAAGGCACTGGGGGGTACAGGGGTGGAGAAGGAGTGAGACAGGGACATCCCCCCACACGCACACATGCACAGGTTTTCTGTTGCTAAGGCACTGAGAACAACTCCAGAGAACTCAGTGAAGGGTGGGGAGCCACCGGTGGGGGGGGGGGGGTGCTCTGTGTCCCTCCCACAGTTGTGACCTAGGGGAGCAGGTCTGATTCCCACCCTTGTTGTAAGAGGCAACCTTGGTTACGAGGGGCAGAAAACCCGGAGATGGAAGAAGCCCAACTGTGCTTAAGGAGATGGGAACAAGAGGACAAGGCCATGCAACGAGGCGACAGAGTTCAGAGGTGGGCACTGGTCGGCCTGGGTTGAAGGGACACGAGGGCGAGCCAGGGACATGCTGGATTCACGAAGATTGGCCCCAGATCCTGAGCTGACGTTTCAATTCTTTGGGGGTGGGGTGGGGGTGGGGCAGGGGCAGGAGGGGGAGATGAGGCCGAGGGGGAAGCACACAGAACTGGACGGAAAGGGAACGGCTAACCTTGGCACAAAAGCAGCACAGCAGGCCCAGGGAAAGGGCGGGGGCAGGAAGCAGCCGGCCTCCCTCTGACCCTCCCTGTCCCCTTGGCAGAGCCCAGACATCCAAGTGGTCACTTCCCAACCTCTTCCGAGGGCAGGAAGGGGGGGAGGGGGCAGCCCTGCCTAAGGAGACAGAACAGGGCAGGGGAGAGGTCATCAGGACGGAGACCTTCGGGGGAGAGAGGGCAGAGCGTGATGATAGAGGGTGAAATGTGAGAGAGTCTGGTGACCAGCACAATGCGGGGCCCCCCAGCATCTCTCTTCCCGGGCCCTGAGGGTCCGCCAGCCCCCGCCCTAGTTCTCCTTCTCTGGTCCAGGCACCAGGAGGACTTTGCCCACATTCTTCTTCTCCTGCATCTGCCTCATGGCATCCGCCACCTGGAGAGGAAGATGAGACTCGGCTCCCAGGGCCGTCCGGTCCCCTCCAGAGAGCCAGCAGAGAGGAGCCAGCCCTCCTCTTCCCAGGAACCCCCGTCCTGGGAGCCCCGGCCTGCAGGGGTCCCGGCCCAGCCCTCCCCGCAGCCGTCCCACTCACCTTCTCAAAGGGCCACACGGAGTCGATGTGGGGTTTGATGCGGCCCTGGTTGTACAGGGCTAGGAGGCGGGCCACCACGCCCCTGACGAGCTCCACCTCACCCTCCAGGTAGCCCAGGTGGAAGCCACACACAGCGCGGTTGGCTGGCAGCAGCTGCAGAGCGCTCACGCTGAACTGGTTCCACCATGTGCGCGCCAGGGCCACCAGGTTGCGCTTGGGGCCCGTCAGCAGGTTGGCCATTCCTGCGGGACGAGGAGACGCGGCCTGTGAATCCAGGTGCCGGGCACGTCCCTGTCCCAATCCACGCTCATCTCCCTCTGTGGGCCTCTCACAATCAGTCACCCACAGCGGCGCTCGATCCCCCGCCTGCTGGCTGCCAGGCCCAAGTGGACTCCGGGCCGACTCAGAATTGCCCTCATCTTTATTTGTCGATTTGCGTGTGTGTGTGAAACAGTTTTTCAGATGAAAATGCAGCTTGCCCAAGAAGCCCAGGAGGATAGGACAAAGGAAGGCAGACTGATGGGACTTCGCATCCGGAATAAGCCCCAAACGGGAGCACAGAAAGAACACAGAATTCAGTGTGTGTGACTCGCAGGAAAAGCAGGGAATGAGAATGACAGCAGCCCCACCCCGGAGGCAGCAATCTGAACGCGTTCCCCGGCCCGGCCTAACCCTATAACCCTGGTGCTCGCTCGGGCAGCGCAGTCCCTGGGCCTCTGCATCCTGCCCTTCAGACCCCCACCCTCTCCACCCCCAGCCCGCCAACTCACCATAGGTGACCACCTTGCCCATGGGTTTGAGCACGTTGTAGCCCTTGGCCGTATCTGACCCCCCCAGAGGGTCCATGACGATGTCCACTCCTGTCACAGAGCAAGGCAGGGGGGAGCCAGGAACAGCATCAGGAGCCACAGATCTGGAGTGCCCCTCCCCGTCCTGGGCCATCCTGCCCCCGCCCATACCCCGACCCCACCTTTGGGGGAGATCTTCTTGATCTCCTCCACGTAGTCAGTCGTGTGATAGTCGATGGGGTGTGTGACCCCGTTCTCCTTCAGCACCTCGTGCTTGCTGGCCGAGGCCGTCCCGAACACCGTCACGTTCTCCACCGTGCGGCACAGCTGCAGGGCGGCCATACCCACGCCCCCTGCAGCAAGACACTTCCGTGAGGCGGGGACGCGGAGCCACCCCGCCACCGCTCTCCAGTCTTGCCCCTCAAGGACTCTGCTCATCACCTTCATTGGGCCTGGGCGCATTTTGAGGCTTTCTGTCCTCACAACCAGGTCCAATATCCATGACTGGGAACTGGGGGGGAGGGTAGCTGGCAAAGGAGGGGGTGCCGGGTGAGGGGACGTCGCTTTGGATAGCACACCAGGCTGGACCTGGTGCCTGAACGTTACCACGGCAACAATACTGCAGAGGCCTCTGGGAGCCAGAGGCCGAGGCAGCCTGGTGTTGTCATGACGACCGTCCAGACAGGCTGCAGGGAAGGGGCCCGAAGGAAATCTGGGCGGGGTAAGGAGGGGGGATAAAGGGAGGGGGCCTGTCACCTGCGGCCATGTGTACCAAGACGCTCTGGCCGGGCCGTAGATTGCCGAAGTCGAAGAGGACCATGTAGGCTGTGATGTAATTGACCAGCAAGGCAGCGGCTTCCTCAAAGGTCATGGCCTCAGGCATCTGGAAGGTCTGGGCTGAGGGCACAGTCACCTCCTCCTGCCACATGCCTGACCGGATCAACACCATCACCCGGTCCCCTACCTTGAAGAATGAAAGAAGAGCATCATTCAGCGCCTCGCTCATCCACCCACTGGCGATTTATGACCTTCTACTATGTACGAGGCCCTCTTCCTAGCAATGAAGTAGCAAGAGAAGCGGGCACAGTCCTCATGCTAATCGTAATAATAATACCATGGAAAACAGTAACAACTTACCCTTACTGAGTGCTTACCAGAGGCCAGGCCCTATTAGAAATGCTATAATAAGTTTATTACATATAAACGCTCGATTAATCCTTCCCGGCTCTTTGAGGTAGATATTGTCCTTATCTCAACTTTACGGATCTCATGCTTCACTATTGTGTAAGATCGCTGAATGCAAGAAGCTTATAGTTAGGGCAGCATGAAGTATTGTTAAAGACATCAAACTCTTTTAGTTAAAAAAATGGGCTCTGCTGTTCACTGACAGTGCGACCTTGGGCAAATAAAAACCATTTAACTTTTTTGAGCCCCAGTTTCCCTGTCTGTAAAGTAGAGCAATTATGAGGATTAAGTGGCAAAAAAATCATTTGGTAATTTTTAGCTCAACGTCTGGCACAGAATAAACAGTTCGTAGTATTAGGTAATAACAATGATAAAATGCCCGTAAAAGTCTCTGAACCGCTAGGGCTTGTGCAATCACCCCACCAGAAGCTTCTGAGCCAGCACTGGGGGCCCAGAAAACACCTTCACCCAGAGCCAGGGGGTTGGAGTGATGGACAAGGACAGCCACACAGCCGCAATCCAACAGGAAGAGCCATCCCACCCCCCCCACCCCCCCACCCGCCCCAGCCACCTGCACAAGAGCCTCATTGCAGGAGGGAAAGGGAGCTAGGAAAACAGAATCTTTCCCTCCAGCTTAGCATCTGGGGTCAAGAGGAGGGCAGAGGAAAGGGGGCAATCTCTGGAAAAAGCAAGGCCTCTCCTCACTCTCTGAAGGCCATGGAGAGAGAAGTGTGGGTGCTATTCCAGGACAATCCGGGGCTGTTGTGGTCCCTGCCAGGAATGATGGGAATTCTGTATAGAGACTTGGGATCCATGGAAAGAAGGCATGGGACTCCCACACACACCCCTTTTCATGTCCTCAAGCCCCCACACTCCATTGACAAAGAGGACTGAAGGCAGGCTGGGATCTTTCCTTGCAAGCACTGGTCTGAGATGAGGTCTGGGGAATGGAAGCATTCCACTCTAGGACTCAGGACTAGGAGACTCAGAAATAGCCCAGGACTGCTGGAAAGTGCAGTGTTCAGCCAGGGTTGTGACCAATCTGGCCCAGAACAAGGCTCACCTACCCAGGCTAAAGGCGACCCCTCAGCCCATCACAGGGCAGGGCCATGAACCCCTCCCCAGTCCAGACATCAGGAGGGAAGGAGGGCTCTCCCCACAGAATCCAGCCTCTTACATCAGGTTCTTGCCCTGGACAGGATATCCTGTATTTACTAAGCGGAAAGTGTGGGGAGGGAGGTTAGGTGGGTGGCCTTCAAACATGAACTACAATTCTCCCCCCACCCCTACCACACACACACAAAATTCCTCTTAGCACCTTCTCAAAAGTGGGATTACTCAGAAGTCAGTGGAAAGGGTGGGGCCAGAGCTGGATGGAGGCAGAAGCCCTTTAAGGAGGAGATGTTGGCATGCTCAATAAATTCAAGAATTCCAGCTCTGGGATCTGGGACTAGCAGGTCCTGCAAGAGAAAGGCCGAGTCTGAGGGGGCCTCTCTTGCAGGGCGCTGATTCTAAAAAGAAATCCTCAAACAAATGATGTGCAAAGGCTTCACCCCAGGTCTCTCAAAAAGTTTCTCATTTGGAACTCTTCGCTGTCCGGGTTTGTGGCCAAGATTAATGATAAACGAAAGGAGAAACAGACCGGCAGAGCTGGGCCAACCTGCTCCCAGTGCCACACCCCCCCCACCCCAATCCAAATGGGGTTTCTGAGGCGAGGGTCCTCCCAGAGGAAAGCAGAGGCGTTTCCCCCACCCCCGCCCCCCAACGGTCCCAAGGGCAGCCTGGGGTCGTGGCCCGCCGGCTGAGTCACTGGAGGAGGAGACAGTGCAGTCACGGGATACAGAGAGCTTAAGACAAAGATCCAGAGACCCAATCTCGCCCCCACCAACCCCAAGATCAGAGTGGCAGTGTAAGGCCGATGGGAGAGCGGGTGGCAGGCTCCCTCTCCTCCATGATGGGCGTGCCTCGTCTCTTCGGCCCTGCTCTGGGAGGGGCCTCCTCACACCCCCACAGACCACGGGGCTGCATGTGACTGGGGCTCTGGCAGGGTCATGCGTCCCCGCCCAACACGGACTACATAGCTCCTCAAGCTCCCTCGGGGAAAAAGGCACTAATCGGTACCCAGGGTCACAGACCACAATTACCCAGGGATTGTTTGGTGGCAGAGGTACAGGTGTGGTTTTAATCGGGGGGGGGGTTGGCAGGGGGCGGAGGGGGGGGGGTAGTTGGTAAGGTCGTTGTGCGCATGCGCTTGGGTGCCTTATTGTGTTCCCCCCGGCCCCAAACCACCACCCACGCCGCCGCTGCTGGGCGGCGGCCACAATTAGAAATGGTTAGGGAGGGGGCGATAACTCTATCTCCACTACCTACCCTCCAATATTAACCCAATTCCCCAGGGCCCTCGTAACACAGGCTCCTTTCCAACGCCTTCCATGCCCGTCTGCCCGGGTCAGTGCCAGTTTCCTCCGCCCGGCCACACCCCCGACCCCCGCCCACTCGAGCCCCACTACCCGGTGGCCCGGGCAGCCTCTCCCTGTCCTGCCCTGTCCCGCTCACCTTGCGGTCGTTGACTCCCTCGCCCACCGCGATCACGACGCCGGCGCCCTCCATGCCCGGAGTGAGGGGCAGCGGCGGCAGCCGGTCGTACAGCCCCTGCCGGGCCATAAGGTCGGCGAAGTTGAGCCCGCAAGCCCGGACGCGCAGCGTCAGCTGGCCGGGACCGGGGGCCGGGGACACAGCCGGCCGGCTCTGCAGCTTCACCTTGTCGTAGCCGCCGAAGCCGGTGAGCACCAGGCACCGCAGCGGCGGCGGCGGCGACGCGGCGGCGGCCCCCTCGGAAGTCGCGGATGGCTGGGCGTCGCCAGCGGCCTCGGCTTTCGGGGGCTGAGAAGAGGCGTCTTCTCCGGCCCCTGCTTCGGCCGCCGCCACCACGGTGGCCGCCTCGGCTACCTCTCTCTCCGCGGACATGTCTGGGACTCCCGACGTGCGCGCAGCTGGACCGAAGGTGCACAGCTGGGGAGGGCGGGGCGCGCGTCGGGAGGAGCCGCGGCTGCGGACTGCGCGCGGGAGGGGCGGGGCCTCGCGGGCCGACTTAAAGGGCCAGGGCCACCGCGCGGGTGTTGGCAGGAGCGCGAAAGGTGGGAGACCAGGAACGTCTGGAGAGAGACCCGCGCGAGGGCATTCTTAAGGTCATGCAGACTGCGACTTACTTTGCTTATTTATTCATAATAAGCCTTATGCAAGTTAATATGTAAAAGGACAATCTGAAGGACGATCCCAAAACCTGAGCTTACATCAGATTTGTGGAGCCAGCCACCTGTGGACTGGAACCCAACTAAGTTGCTCCTCAGGCTCTAACTCTACCCATATGTGACTCATTCGTGTGGTCTTGCAGTGGCAACTTGGAGCAGGGAGACCGAGTCTTTAAAACTTTCCATCTGACTGTTAAAAGTTCTGTACCTCAACTTTCCCTTCTGTAAAATGGTGATGATATTGCTTGCTCTAAAAGATAAAATTAAATCGAGTGTAACCGATTTAAAGAAGCGCTTTTAAAAGGTAAAAGATGCCATGCAAACGCAAAACAGTGGTGTGATTTATCGTTAGACTCCGGATCAAGCCTTAAATGTCTCCATCAGGCCTGTCATTGTGAGCAATTCAATTTTCCTCTTCCTCCCCATCTCTGTCTCCCCGAAGTATCCACCAGAGGACGCAGCTCCCCCAAAACTTTCCACCCTGGGCTTGGCTGGAGAAACTCAGTCCACACTTCCCTGCTAGTCCAGGCCCGCCGTTAAGCCACCCCAGCCCCAGACTAGGCCGTCCGTTGCTATGGGGACGGAAAGCCATGATGTCACCATTGACCGGGTGGGTGTGTTGGAGTCCATACCCTCATTATCCCCAAGACTCCCTGCCGGGACGTTGAGAGAGGAGGGGTAAGACCTAACCAAAAAGACTCCCTCCTCCTACCATCTCGCGCCCCCTCCTGTTCAGGGAGTGGATGGCTGCCCCCGCGCGTGTCCGCACTAGCACACCGGCGTGCACGCGTGGGCACACGGAAGGCCCGAGCCTCGCGCGTTTGCCGCTTTCACCCTACCCCTCAGAACTTCGCCGAAACTCTGCCCCGCGCCCCTCTCCAAGGAAGTCAAAACAGTCAAATAAGCCCGGCTCGGCCCGCCCCAAACCTACAAGGGTTTCTCAGGTCACCCCCATGCTCTGGAATCCTGGTCCGGGCCCTCGGCTTCCCCGGGCCCCGCCCAGCTCCTCTGAGCCCCGCCCCTCCGGCTGCGCGGGCGGGAGGCGGGGCCGGGGGCGCGGCCGTCGGGCTGGGGGCGGGGCTGGGGGGGGGCCGCGGCCCCGGGCGGGGGCTCGGCGCGGGCCCGCGAGATGCCGGTGTCGGCGGCCGGAGCGGCTGCAGCTGCAGCGGCGGGGGAGGCGGCAGCGGGGCCCCGGAGGGGGGCTGCGCAGGGGGCCGGCGCGTAGCCGGGACTATGGAGGGGCAGAGCGGCCGCTGCAAGATCGTGGTGGTGGGGGACGCGGAGTGCGGCAAGACGGCGCTGCTGCAGGTGTTCGCCAAGGACGCCTACCCTGGGGTGAGGGACCCGCGTCTTGGGAGGAGGGCGCTGAGGCCGCGGGGATGGGTGATTAGGGCCCTAGGGACGGACCGATACGGGTGCCGGGGTAACCAGGGTCGAGAGAGAAGGGCTCGGAAAACCAGGGACCGAGGGAGACGTTGGGGGCTCTGGGGGACTGCAGAGGATTGGGGTGGGAGGAATTGGGGAGCAGGGTGAGATGAATGGGATTTGGGATAACCAGAGGATCCAGGAGGGGACGCTAGGGGAATGTCGGGGGTCCTGGGCATTGGAGAGGGGAAGAGCTAGGGGCTGAAGGGACCGGGAGGGGGTCTGGGAACCTAGCAGATATTCCGCTGAGGCAGCCGCTCCTGGGATCTCCCCTTTGCCCAACACCAGACCAACTTGTGTCCAGGGGCTGGGCTGGACCGTGTGTGGGAGTGAGGAAGGCATTTGTCTGGGATGAAGACTGGAGGATCTCATCTTGACCCATCCCTCTCTGCAGAGTTATGTCCCCACCGTCTTTGAGAACTACACCGCGAGCTTTGAGATCGACAAGCGCCGCATTGAGCTCAACATGTGGGACACTTCAGGTAGCCAAGTCCCTGGGGTCACCCTGACTTCCTAGGCCCCCACCTTGCCCCTCCCTTGGCTAGACTCTTAGGCTCCAGGTAAGCCCAGCCCATCCAATTTTAGGAGGAAGGAAAATCAATTTTCTGCTTAAAGCCGGGGAAACTGAGGCAGAGCTTGCAGAGACACAGAAATCTTGTCCTGAGAGAGAAAGCCCAGTATCCAGTCCTCTCAGCTGGATTCTGCCTACCTGGGAAAGTTGGGAAGAATGGATTTATTTTGGAACATGTTTCTTAGGAGATAGGGCTGGGTTTAGAAAAGACATTTAGAATTTCTTTGAGGGGTGGGGAACTGCTTCTATAGACTGAAGTGTAGAAATCTGAGATGTCCCAATGGGTGGGAGAGCTCTGCCCCTGCCCCTCCTCCTCCTCCAAAAAAGGGAGGAGGGTTTTTATTTTACTCAGCTCCCCTGGAGGGCTTTAGAAGATGTCTGTCAAAGCCCAGAAAGCATATGCAAAATTTTGAGAATGTCCAGAGATTTCATGAGCTTCTCAAAGACTCAGAAAAGATTAAGAATGATTACTTTTAGAGAAACCCCTAGGGAAGTGGAGAGCTGTTTTCTGCCATCTAACCTCCCCTCTCCCTGCTCCCCTCCTTGGAGAAACCCAGACTCCTTGAGGGATATTAATAATTGCTCTTTTCCATTCTCTGTTCCTAGCGTCCCTTGGCCAGGATTGGTAAGGTCTCCCATTCCCTTCCAGGCCTCCCACCCACTCAAGACCCTCATCTGTCCCCTCCCTCCCTGTCTTCTCTCAGGTTCCTCTTATTATGATAACGTCCGGCCTCTGGCCTATCCTGATTCAGATGCTGTGCTCATCTGCTTCGACATTAGCCGACCAGAAACACTGGACAGTGTCCTCAAAAAGGTGGGAGCCTGGGGAGGCAGCCTGGCTAGACTGAGGGGGACAGAAACCATGGTCCTGACACAACATGGGTCAGGAGGAGGGAGTGATGTCTGGGGCATGGTCATCAGCTGGAGAGTGTGTGAAGCTCTCGTCCTTCCCCATCCCTCTCACCCCCCCACCCCCTGCTTCCTGAAAGTCTGTCCTCAGAGCTGGATTCAGCATCTGGGGGAGATAGAGGAGGGCAGGGAGAAGTACTCAAGGGATTCCTTATCCATCCTCCGCATCTCCTTGGGTGTGGGAGCCCCAGATGGAGGGGATGGGAATGCTGCTCCAGGAGCTCAGGAGAGCCCTGTGGTCTCCTCTCCAGGCCTCTATTTCCATGAGAAAAGCCCACGTTGAATGGACAGAAGTCAGCTAAAGCAGCCCTAGTTCCCAGATGGGGGAGGGAGGGCAGATTGGTCTGTTCTCAGGAGCTAATTTGGGAAAGGGGGTGGGAATGGGAAGGTTTCAGGCCGGTAGACGCTTTATGGCGACTGAGGTAGAAGCAGGGCCCCTGACCCCACAGCCCCACCCCAGCCCTTTCCTCCCTCCCCATCTCCTACACCCCATCCTGCTTCCAGGCCAAGCCCACCATTCCTACCTTCTTGCTTGCATGGGAGAGTCCAGAGGGGTGCATGGTTTCTGCATGATGTGAGGAAGGGTGTTCTCCTGGCATGGAGCAAGGGTTCACCGTGTGCCTCCTCCTACCCCTCCATAACTGTTTTCTTCCCCCAAATAGTGGCAAGGGGAGACTCAGGAGTTTTGCCCCAATGCCAAGGTTGTGCTGGTTGGCTGTAAACTGGACATGCGCACCGACTTGGCCACACTGAGGGAGCTGTCCAAGCAGAGGCTTATCCCTGTTACACATGAGCAGGTGGGACTCTTGACCTCTGACCTGGTCCCAGCCTAGACCTCTCACCTCTGCCCCTCTCTATCTCTGATTTGAAAACCACCCTACTTGGCTCCTCCCTTGCCCTGACCTCTGACCTCCGACCCCATCCCTTGGCCACACCCCCACGCCCTCAGACTCCCTGCCCCTCGCTGAGCTGCAGGCTAAGCCCCATAACTTCCTCCATACACTCCATCCTTCCAGGGCACTGTGCTGGCCAAGCAGGTAGGGGCTGTGTCCTACGTGGAGTGCTCCTCCCGGTCCTCTGAGCGCAGCGTCAGGGATGTCTTCCATGTGGCCACAGTGGCCTCCCTTGGCCGTGGCCATAGGCAGCTGCGTCGTACTGACTCACGCCGTGGACTGCAGAGATCTGCTCAGCTGGCAGGCCGGCCGGACCGGGGGACCGGGACCGAGAGCGAGATACACAAGGATCGAGCCAAGAGCTGCAACCTCATGTGAGGGGCCGGCGTGGGGCAGAGTGTAAGGAGGGGCGGTGAGGGCACAGCTGTTCCCTGCTGCACCTGACTTCCGGACCGCCTGACTCTGGTAGCGACCTCAGGGCAGGCCAAGGGAGCGCTTCTCCTGGGCAGGAGAGCTGAAGGCAGAAGGGTGTCACCATTCCCCACGTCCTCATCCCCCTCCTCCCCACAGCAAGTGGAGGAAGCCAGCGGGACAGGCATCTGGGCTGGGAGCTGGGCTGGGGAGGGGGTTGGGGAAGCAGGCATGGAGCAGTGACTTTGGTTGAGTCTTAGTCTATGAAGGGTGCCTTCCCTCCCCACCCCCGGTATCCATATCCTGGCCCTGGCTTCCTTCCCTAAGGAAAGTGTCCATTCTGTGGCCTTCCCTTTTCCTCTCCTTTCCCTTCCACAGCTGTTCTCACTCATCCTAACCTCCAGGCAACACGCACTAAATTAAAAAGCAAGTTGAGAAGCCCCTCCCCCATCTACCCATAGTCCTAGCTCCCTCAATCCCTTCCCCCAGCTGTCCCCAAATAAAGCCCATGTCCATGGAAAACGGCTGTGGCTTTAGTTTTGTTGCTTTCTAAAAACCCAATCTACCAATTTCTAGCAGCAGGAGGGGGGAAGTTAGACTTCAGGAAGAACTTTCTTGTCTGTGCCCACAGAGGAAAAAAAGCCATGGGTCGGATTAGCAGTGTCCTTTTAGGAGCCAGAGGTGGGGGAGTGAGGGATCATGGGAATATTCATCTCAGTTAATGAGCCAGACAATCCTAAGGCCATTTGGGGGTTTTAAAGTGGACTGATGTGCAATTCATTCCTCAGCCCAGCTGGGGCCCCCTGCTCGAGTGGGAGGGGTCCTGCTGAAGTGGTCTAGGCCCCTTGTACACCACCTCCACCCCCAGCTTGGAATCTGCTGGTGCTCTAGGAGGTGTGGGGGTAGGGAAAGTTTCAAAAACCTCCATGTCACAGAAGCTGATTCTTATGTGCAGTGAAGTTACCCAAGGGGCAGTAGTTTGATTCTGGGGTTTCCTTGGAGGTGGGGGCAGAGGCTCTCACCTCCTTTCCGTCTTGAGCTCCTGGATGATTTTGGAGGGAACATCAGCTGTGAGTTAAGGTCACTGCCCACCCTCCCCCACCCCCACCCCCAACCCCAGAGAGGAGGAAAGCTGGTGGAGGGGCTGGCGGAGATCCTGTTGTCACGAAAGACAGTGCTGGTCTGTTTTCTTGGGAGTCTGGTTTCACATTGTCCTGCATTCCCTCCCTGGCTCTGTTCCCACTGGCCTCTTTTCGGTGACATTCTCCCCCAGGAACCATCCCTGGCGGTCCCCTCCCCCAGCCCCAGCCAGTTCTTCCAGACACACACTCTGGGATAGAACACAAACCTCACCCTCCCATCTGCTGGGTTCCCCCCGAATTCGCAGCCCATCCCTCCCTCGTTCATTCAGCGGATATGCACTGAGCACCAACTGTGTGCTAGACACCGGCTTGGGATTGTGAAAGGACCAATGTCTGTGCTCTGGAGGCCAGCCCAACGGGGAAGAGAGGTAGCCCAGGTATGACAGTGCTTGCCTGTGGGAGCTCCTTACAGCCTCAGGCACCCAATCCTCTGAGCCAGGTCCTGAGGGCTGCAGGAGAGTTTGTTTGGCAGGCGTGGAAGGGGTAGGAAAGGCGCTCTGAGCAGAGGGTATAGCATGTGCAAACACGTGGCGATGAGAAAGAGTGTGGCACGGTTGGGGCTGCCCTGACAAGGGGGGCAGAAGACAAGGCCCGGAAGGTACATCAAGGCCACCGCAGGGCCCACAAAGGAACCAGGTCTTCATTCTGAGGATGTGAGAAGGCACCAGGGATTTCAAGCAGAGAGGAAGTGACCAGATTTGGTTTTTTGGATAGATGGGTATCTGGATGAGGTGTTGGGGACTAGGGGGATTTGGCTCTGAGATGTGTCCTTTAAAACAGCTTCTCCTTCCCTATGCCAGGGCCCAGTCTTGAGAGGAAAGGAAATCCCATCTACTGCTGGCTCATCAGACAGCCCTTTCCCTCCCTATCCTACAGGACTCTGTCCCGGTCCATCTCAGCTAATCTCAAGGATTCTGGGACAGCTTCAAGGGTCGTGGGCACCCAAGCTGAGGTTAGGAGCTGACTCGAAGACCCTCCTCCAGGATCCCGAGTCCTGGATAGAAGGTGCTGGAGAGGGCTGGGGCCCAGCTAGGGGGTTCTGAGGACTGACCCCTCCCCCAAAGGGACCTGCCACACCATCAACCTGGGATTTGGGGCCATGGCTTTTTTTCCCCCACTTTGGACTTTGATACAAAACCGACTCAAGCCTATAGCTGCCGAAGTGCAGAGCGTCTGGGCCCCTCTCTTCTCCCAACTGCCCTCTCCTGCCTTGCTCAGGGAATGCAGATGCATTTCAATATCCGCCTAAAGCAAACAAAATTAGGAAAATAAATCAGCGGGGGAAACTCCCAAAGTTTAATACATTTCCAATACCACCGGGAACAGGTTGTGGTCTCCTGTGCAGGTCTGGGTTGCCAGACTTTTGACTTCCTGGGGAGGGGCCTGTGCTGCTGGGCCGAGGAGCTCAATGGGTGGGAGGAGGGAATGGGGCTGTTTCTAGATCCTCAAAGGCCCCTGCAGGCTGGAGGGAGAGGACTCTACCCCTACCCCCACCCCAGATGCCAGAGTCAGACCCAGTCAGACCCAGCTTCCTCCTCCACAGCTGTTTCCCCCACAAATTAGACACCCGTTTGGGAAACAATGTAGCCTCGTTAATCATTTAATGAAATAAACAACTAATCACGCTGTGATGCTGCCAGTGTTTCTTAACCCCGCAATCGGCCTGCCCTGGAGGGAGGAGGGAGAAGGAAGGGGTGCGGGTAGGGGCGGGACATGGTCTAACCCCTGAAATGCTTTAGCTGACCGGGGGTCATCCCCTTGGGACTCCAGCCTTCCCTCAAGGGACAGTCATGAAAAAGAGCTGGAGATTTGGAAGCAGAGGGCCTCGGTTTCAGCTCTGCCACTTCCTCCCTGGGGAGCCTTTGGTGAGGTTCCGCACCTGTCTGAACCTCAGGCTTCACACCTGGAAAAGAGCTGATCACATCTACTTCACTGTGTTGTTGAGGAAGAGTCGGAGAGGAGAAAGGCCACAGAAGAGCTGTTTGACCCCTCATAGGTGGCTGAGCTGGGGTCAGCCTTTATTCCCTGCCGCTTTCACATCCAGGCCTGACCGCTTCTGAGCCTGCCCGAGGGAATCAGGAGAGGCCTCTTGGAGGGGGCTACTTGTGCTCAGGAAAAGACAGGAAGGGGGAGGTCTCTGTGTGTTGCTCCCTCATCTATCCTGAGGGCTAGAGAGAGCGTTAATGAGTCCTCCAAAGGCTGAAGTCCTTTGGTCCCCGATTTTCTGAACTCCCCCATAAACTTTTCTGCATTGTCTGGGTGAGAACACCACGTTGCCATGGTGACCTCACCCCAGATAGGCTCAGACTGGTCCTGCAGGCTGAGGGAGGTGGGGGGAAGGGGTCATGTCCCTGAGGTTCCCAGTGGTCACCAGGACCCTAGCAGGCAATCCTGATAGAGCGGTCTCTGCCTCCACACTGGCTTCCCCAAGAAAGGGGTTTGGCTCTTCTGTGGTGTCCCCCCCTCCTTTTGCTCTCTGCCAACAGAAAAGTTCCTTCTACACAGTGCAGCCCCTCTCCCACCTTCCTCCTTCCAGCCGAGTCTGTCTCCTTCTCTAGTAAATCCCCGACGCCCTCTCCTCGTGGGTGGGAGTGAGGGTCAGAGAGAGGGGAGGCTCCCCAGCAGCTGCCCACCCCAGCAGCAGAAGGAACAAGGGGCCTGTGCGGGAGCGCCCCTCCCCCCACGAAAATGCCTTTGCTGTTGATTCCTAAATAACAGATGTCTGTCTGCATATTAATGAGATTGGACGAATAATTGGTGAGTTTTTCATTCAGTGTCAGAATGAACCCGGAGGCCTTATGTTCATGCACACAGACACCCACTCACACCCCCCGCCCCCCGCCCAACTCTCCCCTTCCCCCAGAGCACAATGAGACAGAAGCAGATGCTGGTGAGTTTGACCCACAAAGGGGAGGGGCAGACAGGGAGCTGGGGTGGCAGCAGGAGGGAGACCTCGAGGGCCTGGGGCTAGGCTTGTCAGTTTCTCCCTCTTGATCATGGTCTCCCCGGATCCCCCGGGGGCCTAAGCTTGCATTTGTGAGACTTCACCACCAGGCAAAAGGGGCCCATAAGAAGGTGGGAGCCAGAAGGTAGAGAGGGTTGTGGGGAAAGGCAGGTGCAGCCTGGGGGGGCAACGAAGCAAGGGGCCTCCTTCAGCGAGGTTGTGCCACCCAGGAGCCCAGAATCAGTGGGCCCCATACCCCGCTTTAGCCCCTATGCCAGCGTGTGGGGTGGAAGAGCAGGGACTCTTGAGTTAGCTATCATTTGCCTGCTGGGTGTTCTCCAGCGTGTTTCCCAACCTCTTTGAGCCTCTCCTACTCTCTCAGCTCCAAGAATACCTACCTGGCAAGACTGAAAAGATGAAATGAGATAAACTATGTCAAATGTCTGTCCTAGTGCCTGGTTTATAATAGGCCCAACACATAGCAGTTCTCCCCCCACTGATCCCCCAAACACACCAAGACAGTTTCAAAATCACTGCCTCTCGGGTGGCTCAGTTGGTTAAGCGACCTTTGGCTCAAGTCATGATCCTGGAGTCCCAGGATCGAATCCCGCATCGGGCTCCCTGCTCAGTGGGGAGTCTGCTTCACCCTCTGACCGTCTCCCCTCCCATGCTCTCTCAAATAAATAAATAAAATCTTAAAAAAAAAACAAAATCACTGTCTCTCCTGCCAACCCCACCCGCGTCAGGGCAGGGGTTAATTAGAAGTTTAGTAATTACCCCAGCTGCCTGGAAATCGGGAGGGAAAGAGACAAGACGGAGAGGGGCAGGAAGAGAGAGTCGAGATGGACAAGGGAGAGGGAACTGATGGAAGCCCAGGCGTGGAAGAGAAGGAAAGAGACCAGGGCGACCCTGAACCACCAGGTGGGGATGGCGCAGGTGCTGCAGGCAAGTGGGGTGAGCCCTTAACGAGAGGCTAGATTTCCAACCCCCAGTTCTGCCGTGAGCTCGGCCTCGGAAGTCTCCTCCCCTCCTACCACCTCAGTCTCCCCATCTGTAAAATGAGGGACTTGCTTACTCTCTAAGGTCCCTGCTCTGCGTGTGAGAGCGTGAGAGTCCCAGAGGCCCCAGGCAGCAGGGGAGGGGAGGCGGCTGCCCCCACACCTACCCCCTCTCTAGGGCCCAGCAGTCACTCTTGCTCGCCTCCTCTCTCCCTCGGTAAATGGATCTGCTGCACAGCACACAACTGTCCATTGTGTCCTAATGAGGGACGAGCAGAGAAAACCAATCACTTATGATGCAAATGAGCGGCGGCTGCAGCCTCCCGGCTCTCCCTGAGGGCCTCTCTTCTGCCCAGACCCTGGCGCTGCCCCCGTTGGGCCTTTCTCCCTAGCCCCCAGTTCCCATCTGGTCCTGGAGAACGGGGGTGGTGGGCAGACCGGCCTTCCCATGGTCGCTCACTGCCGCTCCCTGCAAGGAGCCTCAGCCCTCACGGCGGCCCAGCTTCTCTCCGTACCCCAGAGGGTAACCAGGGCAGCTCAGTTTTTGTTTTTAACTGGGGTGAAATGCATATAGCATACAATTAACCATTTCGAGGTGTACAATTCCATGGCATTGAGCGCAGTCACCAAGTTGTGCGGCCGCCACCTCTCTGGGCTCGGGTGTCGTCCCCCTCTGCCCCTCTCTGCTCCCCCGCCTCCAGGGGCACGGGGAAGCCGCTGAGGCCTCAGCGGAGTCCAGGAGTAATGGAGGCTGGTGTTGGGCTAAAGGCCGAGCAAAGCCCAGAGCCGGCCTGGGATTGAAGGGGGACAAGCCCTGTGCTTTAGGATGGAGCCAGAGAAGAAGACAGGAGAGATCGTCACTGCTTTCCCCCAGCACTGCCCTGGGACCCTATCTTTAGGAAATGGCCTCTTGAATTTAAAAAAAAAAAAAAAATTCTTTTTCTTCTTAATTTCTCTGGCATTTGGTTAGAAACCAGAGGAAGCTCTGGCACAAATCTTCGTTCCCATGACTTTCAGAGCCCCTGTGGGCTTGGGGATGATCCCACCAGCAGGCTTCTTACTTTGGCAGCTGCGGAGGGCCCTGAGACAGCCCCCAGGAGCCCTCAGCCCCCAGGAGAGGCCTCCCCTCCACCGGCCCCAGGGACAGGCTTCACCAAGGAAAGATTTTACACCTTTGTGGCCCAGTTTATCCCACAGACCTACAGCTTAACAGCTGGGAAGACTCCCAGAAGTTGCAGTTTGAGTTCCTCTTGCTAATATGCGCTACCATTTGCTTTTATGTCGTTTTCAGGAGAAGACAGCAAACATCTGCTTACCTGTGTGTCTGTGTTACCTTCAGATTCACCCTTCCCCCCCTTCCCTAATCTAGGACAGGTAGTCATGTTTTAAAACAAAACAGAACAAGATTCTTCTGGAATTAACCAGTGCCAACTGCCGCAGCATTGCAGAGAAACTTTACAGGGCCACAAACTTTCTTTTATCTTCTCCGGCCCCTGTCCCCATTCAACCGGGGTCCACACTCCCCCTCTCCCAAACAAACACAGCCCAGACAACATAATGAGGGTATTTTCATCTGTGTTCTAATGAATAGGGGGTCCCGGGCTAGTTAGTTCTGGCTCTGCCACCAATTCACTGGGTGACTTTTGACAAGGACCTCAGTTTTATCACCTATAAAGTGGGGATAACAATTTTTACCCTGGCCATCTCCCAGGGAACAAGTGAGAAATAATAGTTGTGCCGGTGCTTTGAACTTGCAAAGAGATTATCATGAACATCATAATTATCTCTCCAGTGACGGCGGCAGCCGTTTATCGGTCTTGAGTATCCAGCCTGGAGGGGGCCTTGCTGGAAGACACAGGGATAGGGGAAATGGATGTCCTCCATCTGTGTGGGTGTTGGCTTGATTAATCACAAAGGAGTAGGCTTCATGGCAGGCAAGAGGGAATCGAGGAGGAAATCTGTAGGTGTGGGCTGAGAAGAGGAAGTAATTCTTGGACACTTAGATCTCTTACGCTGTTTTTGGAGTAAATCAGGGCCCTAGAAAAGTGGGTGGGAAGGACTGAAGGGAATTGGCACTCCCAGGGGCAGAATGTGGCTGGTTTTCCAGGGACTAGTGTTCCTGGGGTGGGGTGGGGCAGTTGGATAAGCCCTTCACTCAGTGCGTCCATTCGTTCATCCTTGAACTCATCCATTCAACAAATCCTCATTGGGTACCCAACAAAGTATCTGTCAGGTACTGAGGCTGGGTTCCAAACAAAGATAAAATGATACTAATCCTGCCCCTAAAGACGTTCTGGTCAAATGGAGAAAAGAGAGTATACACACAAATAACTTATCGATGGAAGAAAGTGTCATTAAATAAAGCAAACTTCTGGGGTTCTGTCGGCGGGAGAGAGTCTGGCCTGGAAGACGGGTGTAGGTTCTCTGCAGGAGGTGTCGTGGGCAGGGCCTGTGGGGCTGGCAGAGCAGGATGCGCTGAGGACAAGTGTGAGCAAAACCTGCGGGTGCCCATGTTTGGTGGCCAGGGTGCCTGAGAGGACGCAGCAGGTGAGGCACTGGAGAGACAGGGTTTCAGCCTGGGATGGCCAGTTGGGGAACACCGGGGTGGGGGGGGAGCGGTCAGAGAAATGTATCTGCAGAAGACTTTCCCAACTCTTTCTGGATCAGGTGCTCCTTCCCCCAGTTCCCCCAGGTGCAGGGGTTCTCACTTGGGCCTTCTGGAATCTGCTGGCTTCCTTTTCACCAGCCAAATCCTACCCAAGCTCCAAGGGTCAGCTTGAGATGCTTCACCCAGAGGTGCCGCCCCACAGCCCCCAGAGGGCTTCTGGACCAGAAGGCACAACTCTGTAAGGGTTTCCCGTGGCTTTCTTGCCTCCCGCATTGAATAGTAAGCAATCTGAAGGCCAGAAATGGATCTTCTCTCCCTCCCTTTCACAACCGCGGCGCATACAAAGGCTACCAGGGACTGGGCATGTAGTCTCCCGCAATCACTAACCCGATTGTTACTCACCGCCTCCTAGGATTGGTTCCCAGCACAGTTTAGCCCCGCACAAATCTTTCCCCGAGCAAGGCTTTGCCACCTCCTTTTGTTGTGTGACCTCGGGCAAGTTGCTTGACCTCTCGAAGTGTCCTGTTCCTCATTTGTAGTTGGGAATAGTGCATTGCACTTAGTAGGAATGTGGCAAATGATAGTCATTAACGATTACTCTTGCTGTTGCCCCTGAGAGCTGGCAAGATCAGATGGTCCACGGAACCCAGGGCTGGCCTTCCATTTTTCTTCGCTTCTAATTTAGTCATCTTCTCCTCCCATCTGCCTCCTTCTGTTTTGTCCTCCTTGGGTCTTTCCTGTCCCCACTCATGAGTCTTGCCTGCCTTTCTCCCTCCAGGCCAGCTGTCTCTTCTCCCCTCAGAGAGCCCGCTGATGGCGGGTGGCGGCTCTCTCGCTAGGTGAGGGTTGTCTATTCGCCTTGCTCTCCATCAGTCAATAAAGATAAATTACAAAGTCATTTGTTTTATTTGTTCTTGTTACCTCGCGGGCTGTCTGAAATTGCCTTTCTTTAGAAAGCTCCATTTGCATATCTCTATGCTGGAGTCAAAGGCTGCAGCTGTGGTTTCCCTGCAATTTAAATATTAATAAAATCTCTAGCTGTTTTTTTAGGCAGTCTGGCCCTTCTGCTCCTAGGCTGCTAATATAATTTAATCTTTATCCTTTGCTTTGTATTTATTTAAAGGGCCATTTTAGTCAACTGAAACCAGCTGCTGCAATCTTGTAGATAAGAACCACTAACCAGCCCACAAACTTTAGTTTTCCTTAAGAGGTCCCAGAGCCACCTCTCCTGGAGACAAAATAGACCTCAGGTAACAGTTTATACCAATCAGCAGCCCCTTAGGCTAAGCCAGTGGTTCTCAAACATGAGCTTGCTTCGGCCCCCACTCCTGGTTTCAGATGCAGTATGTGGGGAGCGAGGCCCGGAATCTGCTTAGCTAAGTTCCTAGTGGTGGTGTTATTCCCCCCTCAGTCCCCATCAGGGGATCGTGGTTTGAGAATCCCTGCACTAAGCTACTTGTGAAACTACCTTATCATTCTGGGTCCCTGAAACTAGGTCTCCAAAGTTCATCTGTGCCAGTCCCCATAAGGTGGGGGGAGACTCTCCAGTTCTCCATTGCTCCAGACCCTCCCACCATTGCTTCGATTTTCCTGATCATTCGGACTCATCTCAGGACCCACCCCCCCCCAACCCAGCCACCCCCGCGCCGCATGTCCCCAAGCCCGGCTCTCTACAGGAGCTGGCTGTCTCCAGTTCTCCTTTTCTATTTGCCCAGATTCATTTCTTTAATTTTCTCCTTGTTATGGGCAGATTTACAGGCTGTCTGAGCATCACTGAAGTACGGTAAAGGGGCCTCCGGCTCAGCCAGTCTACAGCCTTTGATAAGCAAGCTCCCCGGGTCCCTGGCTAGCAAGCCCTATTCTCTTGGGTTTCTGTGGGGAGATCTGCCTGTCCCCCTCACGCTGCCCTTCTCCCGGTGCTGCCCGCCTCTGGGGCCCTCTTATCTGCTCCTCGCAGCCTTCACAGGATACATTCTGGGCAGCTCGGCTTCTTCCACTCCAACCACCCCAACACTGATTCCTTTCTTTTTCTTCTGCATGTTTCTGAGCCGATACTTTGTTGATGATTCTGGTTGCGTTTTTTAGGAGGGAGATAATCTACAGGGCTCTTCTCTAGGCCCCCCTCCCTGCACCTGCATGATAATCGCTCTTCTTCTGCCTTTCCAGCTCCTTTGCAGAAGTTCATTTGCCAGATAAGGACACACAGGAACTGGTTCCCCAAATGCTGCCGTGCCCAGAGGGCTAGACTGCAGGATGGAAAAGTGTGAGGACGTCTTAAAGCCGGAGGTCAAAGGAGCAAATAGATTTACTTCATCATCAGATAAGCCTCTAAAACCCAGCCAAGCATCATGAGGCCAGGGACAGAAGCTGACTTCCGGGAAGGGTTATGCAGAGCTCGAAAAATAGGGTGGATATTTGTTGGAAGACCTCGAGAGATAATTACAGAAACTTTATGTGTCTCAGTCATCCCCGCTTTCACCCAAGATTCCTGGGAAGGCTGAGGCCTGGCTCACCCCCAGGGGCCAGCAAGCCATGACTTGTCACTGTGCCCGAAGCACTTACTTCAAGCCCACCTGCCATTACTGTTCCCACCAAGACCCATGGACTCCTTGCTGGGTAGACAGTGGCCTGGCATGAGCCTGGGAGAGATGATGCCGTAGGCGAGGCTGAACTGGATTTTTTTTTTTTTAAAGATTTTATTATTTATTTGACAGCGAGAGAGACAGTGAGAGAGGGAACACAAGCAGGGGGAGTGGGAGAGGGGAGAGGCAGGCCTCCCGCTGAGCAGGGAGCCCGATGCGGGGCTCGATCCCAGGACCCCAGGATCATGACCTGAGCCGAAGGCAGACGCTTAACGACTGAGCCACCCAGGTGCCCCAGGATTTTTTTTTTTTTAAGAGTCTACTCTCAAGTAATCTCCATACCAAGCCTGGGGCTTGAACTCACAACCCGGAGATCAACAGGCGCATGCTCTGACTGAGCCCGCCAGGCGCCCCGGACTGGAAGGCTTTGATCTCTGAAAGATAAGCAACCATAATCCGGAGGCTGGATGGAGGTGGAAACCGGCAGCTGTGGGCCAATCCTGTCAGTCTGCTGAGGGCAAAGGAGGGCTGCTTTCCTCGGGGAGAGCTGCTGCTGGGAGGCAGGAACATTCTACTGCCTCCCACTGTGGCCCACAGAAGAGCCGAGAGTGCTAGTTCCCCTCACAACCCACTCCTCTCCCCACGTTCCCCTGAGGCTTGGGCCAGGGCCTCTGACCCGGGTCCGTGACCGATACGGGGGGGAAGCTCCGTGATGGGGCAGAAAGGGCGTGGGTTTAGATTTCCAGGTTGTCACTTACTAGCTGTGCAAACTCTGAGCAAAATCTCTTTCCCATTCTCCTTTATTCAAATGAGGTGCCAAATACCCACTGCCTAGGGCTGTGACGACGACCCCGAGACAAACGTGATGCCAGTTCCATTTTCTCCACTCTTCCCTCACCCACCCACCCTCCTTACAAACGTGGCAGCGCTGAATTGTGTGGGCATTTACTCCTCTTTGCCTCTAAGAGGACTCTAATCTCTGAACATGTGAAGACCAAAAAATGATGATACAGATTCTTATCTGTGGATTAAGTATGTTAAATGGGAGTGGTTGTCAGAAATCTCGAGATACCCTCCCCAGATTCTGTCCCCTGGTTATTCAATTAAACACTAATCTGGGTCCTGCTGCGAAGGGGCTCTGCAGCTGTAGTTCAGGTTATGGACGTTAGGACAGGGAGAGCACCCTGGATTACCTGGTGGGCACAGTCTAATCACCTGAGCCCTTAAAAACAGAAATTTCTCTGGCAGGAGCTAGATCCGGCAGTCAGAGAGATGAGGAAGGGGAAGTCAGAGAGACTCCGAACATGAGAAAAGCTTTTGACCAGGGTTGCTTGCTGCCTTTGAAGATGCAGCTAGGGGTTCATGAGCCTAGGAATGTGGGAGAGGCTAAGGATGACCTCTGGCCAACAGCCAGTAAGGAAACGGGGATTCTCAGGCCCACAACTGTGAGGAACAATCTGGCCAACAACATGAAATGAGCTTGGAAGCGGATTCATCCCCTGAGCCTGTGGAAAGGAACACAGCCCTGCGGCCTTGATTTTGGTCTTGTGAAACCCGACACAAAGAAACCACCAGTTGAGCCAACTTGGCCTTCTGACCTACAGAACTGTGAGATAATAAATGGATGTTGTTTTAAGCCATTAGGTTTGTGACAATTTGCTATGGCAGCAATAGCAAATCAAGGAGGTACTGAAGTCTCCTCGGTTAATGCTCGGAGTCGGTACTCTTGTTACCCCCATTTTACAGATGAGGAGACTGAAGTGCACTGAAAGGGTCTGAGCAGGTCTGCAGCTGTAAGCCCCAAGAAGCCATGCTCGGTGGAAGTGTTTGCTACCAAGTTTATTTGCAGGTGAACAGCACAACATTTACAAAACATTTTGTGCAATGAGGTCTGTACTGCCCTCACTCACTGGGGGACTAAGGAAGACCTAGTCCTTCCAACAGCTATAAGCAGTCCTGGGTAATGAGTTGATGAAAAACACTTTCTCTTCCTTCGGCAAACAAAATTATTTACGAAGCTCTACAGTTCAGCAAGAGGAGGCACAGAGAAAAACATTACCTCAAGGAGAGCAACAGCTCCTTTCCTGGTGGGATCCGTCATTTTACAGACATGAAATATCCATATCAGAGATCTTATGTTTCAAGAGGAATGGGTGACATATCAGAGCTACAACAACAAACGCTGTATTTATTTCTAAGGGGAATTAGAAGACTCTCTTTGGACACCAGTTCTTGAAGAGATTCTATTTCAGAGCACATCAGTGCTAAGAAATTCCTTAGAAATCCAGTGACTATAGCACAGACTTCTGGAGATCAGGGCCAGTGTGACTCCCCTCTCCTCTAACCGTCAGGGTTCATATTTACATCTATTACCTGCCTCTGAATCCCTCCGGCCCCCACCCCTGCTCCACTCCAACATTTGAGAGCCGCCCGAGGACTATTCTGATTTTAAGTCACGTCACAGATTCCCCAAGTACTCGCTTTCCACTGAAGGGTCTGACTCTGGGGTTTTAGAGGAGCAAACTCAGGGAGCCCAGCTACTCTCCGGAGGCCAGCGTCCTGTGCCTCCAGCTCTAAGCCAACATCCCCAGTATGAGGAATAGGGCTAATAAATAATGAATCAGCATCTTGCTAAATTGGTGGGGTTTAAATGGTTTTAAATTCTTTTCAAGTGAAAAATTAGGACAATTTTGTGCTCATGGTAGATTTCAAAGGGCGACTTGAAGCAGAAAATCTTTAAGGGACCCTTGCATAGCCAGAATTTCTTCTCAGGCTAATGTACATAAAATATTCAGTAACCGGGACTGTGGAAGGACTGAAGAAGAGCTCCTGGAGCCTGGAAAAAGGCTGCTTCTTAAGATCATTCTTGGGGTCCTATGGAGACAGGCTCCAGACGCTACACGCATGGCTGGCTGGAGTGAGTAGCAGCGCAGGGAATCTGTGGGATCAGGTAGGTGTCCAGCTCCTGGCACTGGTAGAGGGCTACACTGTCCAATACCCACTCTCGGGTCACCACAGGTGCCTCACACATCTGCCCAATCGCTGGGGACAGAGAACACAAGCAGAAATTAGTGTCACTTCACGTTTTCCCAGACCAGACTCCTGTCAATCTACTCCGGGGACCTGGTTGTAGGAGTTCAGAGGGTCACTTGGGTGAGTGCAAAACTGCTGATCTTAAATAATGCTTCAGGACACAGGACCTCATTCAGAAGCCTGAGGAGCGACTGCTGGTGAAAGCCTACAGCCTCTAGCAACTTTACTAATAGGAGCTCCAATCTGTTAAAGGAAAAGTCACCAGGGGCGCCTGGGTGGCTCAGTCGGTTGAGCAACCAACTCTTGGTTTCAGCTCAGATCGTGATCTCAGGATCCTGGGTTCCAGCCCTGCGTTGAGCCCTGTGCTCAGTGTGGAGTCTGCTGGAGATTATCTCTCTCTCCCTCTGCCCCTCCCCTGCTCTCTCTCTCAAATAAAAATAAATAAAATCTTAAAAAAAAAAAAAAAGTCACCAGAGAGCACAAAACAGCACTGCAATTTAATGATATTGCAACCTCTTAGGTGAGAAAGCAAAACAGTATGATGAGCGTGATCACATTTGTGTAAAATATATGCGTGTACATATATATGCACACATGCCTGGAAGAATTTTACCATCACCATCTCTAAGTGGTGGGATTACTAAAATTATTTCATTGTGTTTGTGCTCATTTATAATATATATATATTTTTAAAGACTTTATTTATTTCTTTGACAGAGAGAGACACAGCGAGAGAGGGAACACAAGCAGGGGGAGTGGGAGAGGGAGAAGCAGGCTTCCCACTGAGCAGGGAGCCTGATGCGGGGCTCTATCCCAGGACCCTGGGATCATGATCTGAGCCGAAGGCAGAAACCTAATGACTAAGCCACCCAGGTGTCCCTATGCTCATTTATATTTTATGTGATGAACATTAATTAATATTTAACCGCCACCAATGGAAATAACTCACGCATTTCTTTTATAAATGCAAAATGAGCAAACCACTGTTTTAAAAGGACATTTTAGCCATTCATTCATTCCTTCATTTATTCATTCAAATGTTCACTGAGCACCTAGAAGGTCATGAGAACTGTGTTAATCAAACACTGGGTGATCTGTGGTGAACCAAACTCATCACATAGGACCCCATATGTCACAGGCACATACCCATGGCCTTCTGAAGCCCCATACAGGTGCACCATCTACTCCAGTTGATTGAAACAGGACATTTAGGCCTAAAATCAGCACAGTCATCTACAGACTTCATCTGGGCCCTGCCACCCATACTTCTCTGGACAAAGGCTTACAGCAAGACTTACCATGGAAGCCACTGTCCTCTGCCCAGGCGTCCGGCTGCACGACCACCACTGGGTGAGTACCCTGCATCCCCAGGAAGGAAACAGCACGGAGGGCATCAGAGCTGGACTTCTGCAACAGTCACTTCACCATTTCCTGATGGTGTGCTGAAGCAGACTACTTTAGGTGCCACCACAGAAAGGAGGGCGAAGGGCACGAGGCAAAAAGGACGCGTTGGAGGGAGAACCTTCCCTTAATAAATTAAATACTTAGAGAACTCAAGTCCTTACTGACCCTCCGCACGTGGGAGTTCTCTGGCACTGCCACGTGATCAGAGAAGGCTCGGGCCAAGAGGGGCTTTTGAGGCCCCCTGGCAGGGTTCACAGGGACTGACGGGTACCAGCCTTGCTCAGTCATAGGACAGATTTCGTGTTGTCCCCCTCTGACAGGGCATCAAACACTTACCTCGCTGAGAGTGAATAACGAAGGCTCCTTCACCACAGAAGCCCCACAGAGGTGCACCATCCACTCCAGTTGATCTAAATAGCACAGAGAGACCTAAGATCACCACAGTACTCTACACACTTAACCTGGGCCCTCTACCCCACACTCCTCTGGATGAAGGCTTACAGCAAGACTTCAAAGTGGGAGAGTCTCTATCCCTGCTCCAAAAGGACAAAGAGGCCTTGAACTAGAATCTATACCAGGTATGGATTCTAAGTTTGCCACCGATATGCTACCTACCCTGGTTATCGGTCCCCAGAAGGCCCCTTGGTAGATAAGGTTTGACAGTCTCTCAAATAAAACACTTTGGAAGAAAAGAATCCAAGATCCAATTTCCCTAATTTGCTAAATTGCTGGCTAAGATACTGTGAAAAAAAACCCGCTTGCTTTCCCTCCCTCCCTGCCGAATTCCGTGTGGTAATTGATAATCACGGCCACTGAGGACACCATACTTGGTGGTAATTACTGTTAAGTGTCAAGAGACAGGAAGATAATTCATTCAGTCAAAAAAAATACACATCATCCTGAACGGAGACTCAGTACATCAGTGGGGAAGGGCTCCGTGCTCAGCTGGAATCGACACACTCAGGGGAACAGAAATCAAAAGGGACTGTAGAGATGTTCCACCTGCACCTGGAAAATCAGCAGAATGGACCAATGAATGGCTTCTGGGCCTCTCTGGGTGCTCTTTTTTCATCAGTCCGTTTCTGGGGATTGTGGAGGTGGCTCCTGTTTGTCTTAAAGAACTGAGATCAACTGACTCATCTCCAAAACGATACCTGTTAGAGACCTGGTTTTCATTACACCAAAGAACAAAAACACTGAGAAATCCCCAAGTGGCACTTGGAAATTTCATAAAAATCCAATCAATAACCAACAAAGAAGACAGAAGTAAAATTACTTTGCCGGGCTCTCTTGCTGCCACTCATCTGTCCCTGACCAGATGCCAAGGCCATCTTTTGAGGAGTAAGAGAACCTGATCCCTGGGGAGGAAGTGGGCGCAGAAGCAAAGGTGGGTGGACTTTGTTTCGAAAAGAACAAACCAAATCTATACACACGCCAGGGCCTCAGTGCCACACAACTCCAGAGTTGAGCCCCATAGCACTCCTAAACATAACATCACATTCAATGTCAGAGTTAATTAGAAAATGTTCATCAAGAGTCCTTCCCTGCTTGCTCTGGGCCTGTGTGGGGCCCCAGGCCCATAGGGCTTATGTAGCTGCCGTGCTTGTTTCTCAGTATCAAATGAAAATGATTTAGGAAGAGCAGAATTCTTTCTTAACATTTACAAACCTGAAAGGTATCTTCTCCCCACCTTATTCTTTCCCTCCTTTCTTAAACCAAAGGGCAGTAAGGGCAGCTCTACCCCATCTGAGCATAGAACACTGCATCCTAGAAGCTAAATTTTCACGGCCTTCTAGCTCTTGAGAAAGGGCACAGGGCTGGTTTTTTGACATAGGGTAACGTTTAGGTGCAGTTTTGTCTGACAGATGGTAGAGAAACAGAATGAGCTCTGGAGCACCTCACCAATCTGAGGAGCCCTGTTAAGACAGTCTCTCCTGTAACACTCCACCGTGTAAGAGAAAGGCTGGCGATGGACTCTGCACTTCTCCCAGTCTCTTACCTGTGGGCATGTTGGTAAAGGGCCCATAGCAACAGACTTCTAGGCCCCTGAAGATCTGGGAGAAGAGTGGGACAGAGGGACAGAGGGATGGAGAGAAAGAAACACTAATTATAAAAGAGTATGGATTTTATAAAAAACAATATAAACACACTCTCCAAAATGAAGTACTTTCTTTTTTCTTTACCACCTGATAATTTCTTTTCTTTTTTTATTTATTTGATAGAGAGACACAGCAAGAGAGGGAACACAAGCAGGAGGAGTGGGAGAGGGAGAAGCAGGCTTCCCACTGAGCAGGGAGCCCGATGCAGGGCTCGATCCCAGGACCCTGGGATCATGACCTGAGCTGAAGGCAGACGCTTAATGACTGAGCCACCCAGGCACCCCTACCACCTGATAATTTCTGCTACTTCCTGGAGACGATGAGTCCAATGTCAGAACACTGATGGATTTTAGAAGACTTCTAAAAAAAGTGAGTATGTAGTTGACCCACTCTACAGTCATTCTTTGTTATTCAGAGGCTGAGCATCTCGCTTTGCCACCAATCAGGCACAGGCTCCTTCCCAGTGACTTCACTTCTTGTTGAGACAAAAAAACCCCGGGCCTTCTTTATATTTAATAAGAGGTTTGGATGGCAAGAAATTCAAGCTATAGGCTGCAGTTTGTTTATCCAGACTTGGTACGTCAATCCTAACCATCACCCTAACTGGCAGAGAAGTCTATGTTGATTTTACATGCTCCTTTTCTCCTCTTTCCTCTGGCCTCCGGACATCTGTTCCTTCCTCCACACTGCTCTAAGACTGGCCCTTGTTCCTTCAGGCAACCTAAACTGTTTTTTGTTTTTGTTTTTAATCTAGAAGTTAATCTAATCTAGAAGTGAAGCCTGGTTCTGCCTCTTCTCATTGAGCTGACCTGACTGCCTGGTTTCCAGGAGACACAGATTATCCTGCACCTCCAAGGTGCCCCTTCCGCTTACATACACTGCTCGCTAGCACCGTCCACAAGAACTTTCTGGGGGCGCCTAGCTGGCTCAGTCGGTGGAGTATGCGGCTCTTGATCTCAGGGTCGTGGGTTTGAGCCCCATGTTGGGTGCAGAGATTACTTAAATAAGTAAATAAACTTTAAAAAACAAAAGAACTTTCTGTGATGACGGAAATGTTCTATATTGGTGTTAATAAGGTGGCCACAAGTCACATGCAGCTACCAAGCTCTTGAAATGTCGTTACGGTGAGTGAGGAACGAAACTTCATATTTCATTTAATTTAGTTATCTAGAATTTAAACAGCCTTGTGTGGCTCATGTTATAGGCAGATTCTTACACTGGTGCAGGTTCTTAGGCAAGCGCTAGGGAATCATTTTTATTTTTTTAAAGATTTATTTATTTATTTGAGAGAGAGAGAGAGCACACACACGCACATGCACAAGCACCAGTGGGGAGAGGGGCAGAGGGAGAGGGAGAGAGAACCTTTCAAGCAGACTCCCCGCTGAGTGCAGAGCCCAACGTGGGGCTTGATCCCACAATCCATGAGATCACGACCTGAGCCAAAACCAAGAGTCGGACGTTTAAACGACTGCGCCACCCAGGTGCCCCACTAGGGTACCATTTAAAAGAAATGTAAAGTTGTATAGTTGGCTGGATGTATATCATTTGGGTAACCATCATTCTCTTGATGCTCTTTCTCCCCATTCCACAAAAAAAGAAAATTGCCTAGGCCTGGAACTCACCTCCTTTCAAATAAGAGAAACTGGGGTACAGAAAAATCAGGAGCTAAAAACTCATAATGGCCTTTAGGAAATGAGCCTCCCCACTCTCATCTCAACTACAACCACAGGAATAAGAAAGAGCAGCAGGTTGGGGGGCCTGGGTGGCTCAGTTGGTTAAGTGTCTGCCTCTGGCTCAGGTTGTGGTCTCGGGGTCCTGGGAGAGAGCCCCACCTCAGGCTCCCTGCTTGGCAGGGAGCTCGCCTCTCCCTCTCCTCCCCTTTTGTGCTCCCTCTTGCCATCTCTCAATCTCGCTCTCAAATAAATAAAGTCTTTAAACAAAACAAAAAACAAAAACAAGAGCAGCAGAACAAGTCTGTTTCTGTTGTGGCAGCATCCATATATGCCATTCTTAGTATCTGTATGAATAAACTGCATCCCAACCTGTTGACAGGATCTAGATACTCATAATGCTAAAAGCTCTCCCCAGGCAGCTCGCTGGAGCCAAATGTTGCTGTGAAAAGTATAAAAGATTAGGAATTTTTATACCCAAGCTGACACTCACTGATGAGGATGTCTAGTTATGAGATAAGAAATCTGAAGTTTCAACTCTACAAATACATTTCTCTTCCACAGGAAAATACTATGGTGTCATTTAGTATCTTCAGAATGTCATTACTTTGACCAGGCACTTTGCATCATTGCCATCCCGAAACTGGGAAAAATCCCCAAACACTGGAATTTCCTTTGAAGGAGGAAGAATCTGGTGCTAATTCTGCCTTGCATACAGTGGAATAAAAACAAATGGCTGGCTCACACAGAACTCCCCTGGGGTGAAGGCAGAAGCAGAAAAAGGGCCAACAGCTTTTCTTGGCATCTGGAAGTTACTTGACAGGCTCAGAGGGTGGGGGTGGGCTGACCCCAAGGGTTCAGAGCTCTCCCAAAGCAGTTTTCTCTAGAAAATCACTTCTACTGGTTCTTGCTCAAGTTCTATAAAGGGACAGACAGTGCTCCGTATGGGACTGTTCTGAAATGCTCAGTGGTGCACATTTAAAAAAAGAAGAAACGCTGACTAGGCACATAAGTGCTCAGTCAGTGACCTGAGAAAGCAGCCAGTTCAGGCCTGACAGGAAGGTGTGAAATCTTGCCTGGACTTCTCCCTGAGAGGGCGACATTGCTTTGGCTCCATCATCTGCTACGGTATGACCTGGGGAAAATCACAGAGTCTTCCTGGGCCTCTAGTCCTTCATTTGTAAAGTTGTTAGAATAATCTACTTTTTTCCTCTGTGAAATCTTCTATACCTTTCCAAGAAACTATGGTATTACTATTATATTATTTTTAAATATTTTATTTATTAGAGAGAGAGACAGCGAGAGAGGGAACACAAGCAGGGGGAATGGGAGAGGGAGAAGCAGGCTTCCCGCTGAGCAGGGAGCCCGATATGGGGCTCGATCCCAGGACCCTGGGATCATGAGTTGAGCCGAAGTCAGATGCTCAATGACTGAGCCACCCAGGTGCCTGATGGTATTATTTTTTTAAGATTTTTTAATTAAAGTTTTAATTTATTTGAGTAATCTCTACACCCAACATGGGGCTCTAACTCACAACCCTAAGATAAAGAGTCGCATGCTCTTCTGAGTGAGCCAACCAGATGCCCCTAGTATTGTTTTGTTAAAATTTTTTTTTCTCAAGTAACCTCTACACCTGATGTGGGGCTCAAACCTACAACCCTGCGATCAAGAGTTGCATGCTCCACTGACTGAGCCAGCCATATGCCCTAAGAAACTCTGATATTGTTAAAAGCTCATATTCTGGAGCTTGACTACATGTGTTCAACTAGTCATGGGTTCCCAACTAGCTGTGTGAGCTTGGGCAATTTACTCAACCTCTCTGAGCTTTCATTTGCTCATCTATAAAATAGGTATAACTAGGGGCACCTGGGTGGCTCAGTCGGTTAAGTGTCTGACTTCAGCTCAGGTCGTGATCTCAGAATCCTGGAATCAAGCCCTATGTTGGGCTTCCCGCTCAGCAGGGAGTCCGCTTCTCCCTCTCCCTCTGCACCTACCCCCTCTCATGCTCTCTCTCTCTCAAATAAATAAATAAAATCTTAAAACTAAATAGGTATAATTATAGTACACACCTTATAGAGCTGCTGTAAAAAAATTTTTTTTAAAGATTTTATTTATTTGTAGGGTGCCTAGGTGGCTTAGTCAGTTAAGCGTTTGCTTTTGGCTCAGGTCATGATCCCAGGGTTCTGAGATAGAGCCCATGCCGGGCTCTCTACTCAGCAGGGAGCCTGCTTCTCCCTCTCCCTCTGCCTGTCGCTCCCCCTGCTTGTGCTTGCTCCCTCTCTCTGTCAAATAAATAGATACATAAATAATCTTTAAAAATTTTTTTTTATTTATTTGAGAGAGATACAGCACGAGGGAGCAGGGAGAGGCAGAGGGAGAGGGAGAGACAGACACCCCCTGAGCAGGGAGCCCAACGTGGGGCTTGATTCCAGGACCCTGAGATCATCACTTGAGCCAAAGGTAGACACTTAACTGACTGAGCCACCCAGGCACCCCAAGCTGCTGTAAAATTGTGAGTTAATATGATCGCGTGTTTAGAGCAGACCCTGGCATATAGTATACATTATAAAGATGTTCGCTGTTGATTTATCGATCACTTTCTCTTCTGTGCTTCCACAGACAGCACTGGGTACATCTCCCTCGCAGCAATGACCACACTACTTTACAGAAAGACGCCACGGTGAAGTGGAAACAGCAAAGGCCTTAGATTCACATCTGTTTCAAATCCTAGCTCTGCCACTTATCAGCTGAGATTTGAACCCCAGACTGGAGTCCAAAGTACATAGCTTCTCTACACCTCTAAGTTCCCTCATTCATAAAACGGAGAGAACACTTATTTACCTTGTTGGGCTAGGAGAACGAGAAAAGAACCTAGGGGTGCCTGGGTGGTGCAGTCAGTTAAGCGCCTGACACTTGGTTTTGGCTCAGGTTGTGATCTCAGGGTTGTGGGACTGAGCCCTATGTTGGGCTCCAGACTCAGAGCAGAGTCTGCTTGATATTCTCTCTTCCTCTCCCTCTGCCCCTCCTGCTCATGCTCTCTCTTCTAAAATAAATAAATAAATCTTTTTAAAAAATTTAAAAAGGGGCGCCTGGGTGGCTCAGTCGGTTAAGTGTCTGTGTTTGGCTCAGGTCATGATCTCAGAGTCCTGGGACTGAGCCCCGAGTTGGGCTCCCCACTTGGCGGGGAGTCTGCTTGTTCCTCTCCCTCTGCCCCTCCCCCTGCTTGTGTTTTGTCTCTCAAATAAATAAAACCTTAAAATAAACAAACAAACAAATAAATAAATAAGAACCTCTATGGAAGCACCCAGCTAGTGCTCTAGCAGTATGTGATGCCCCTTACAGGTGCATGAGACCATCTCCACGAAAGGGATTGGAATGCAGTGGGGCGGGTGGGGTTTTTGTCAACATGGCAGAGTGGGGCTTTACCTTTCTGTCGCGGGATTCTCTTGCTCGCTTCGGACCCTGGTGGTTTCTTCCATTCACAACATCTCCTCTGACTTCAAAATCATGCTGGAAGAAACCCAAGGCAAACCACAGGGATCAGAGAAAGAGAAGCCTCCTTCAATGGAAGTAGAGTAGATACATCCTATTAAAGAATTCAGTACTGCAGAGCAGAATTTTGACAACCCCACCCCTGCCCGAAAAAAATCATTCTTTTTGGTGGACTGAATGAAATGACCAGCATCTCAGCTGCTGAAATCAATTGACTGAAGCAAATCTTTGTGGGCAGAAATGAACAATTGGCTTTTCACCTCATCGGGACTTAATGTATTTTAATTTTCAACATCTGTCTCTTCTCAAAACATTCACTTAGCATTGAGATTAAACTGCTAATACTGTGCTGTTATAAAGGAAACTGGAGAATTCCTGATCTTTTAAATCAATTGTGTGTTACCATCTAAAGAAATAAGGGCTTCTCAGATTTCCATTGAGAGATTTACAATTAATGAGACCAAATGATAAAATATACATTTAACACATTAAAGAAAGTTAGAGCTTTTTCAAAATCACTGGTTCTGACTGGTCAAGGATGAGGAAATAAAGAATAATGGGATTGCGGAGATTAGAGCTTTTGGGAGAATTTTGGGGAAGAATGCTTAGAAACAATTCTGACCGAAATGTAGGGAGGACAGCGTCATGAATGTCAGACCACAGGCTGTTATTAGAGGAAAGAACACTTAACATTTCGTAGCCACTTGAGTGAGAAAAGTCTAGTGCTAAAAATGTCATCTGTTTGAAGCTGACCCTCAAATTCCTTGTTCTGATTATACCCCCGTGCCGACTTAAGCTCTCTACCTGAAAGTCTAATATAAATCCCCAAATTCACACATCTAAAACAGAGCTCTTGATTCTGCTCCTGCCTCCTGTTCTGCCCCCCTCTCAGGATGCTCCTCCTCTGTGTCTTCCTTACCTGATTTACTATTACTAACATCCACTATTGTTCAGGCCAAAAACCCAAGCCTTCTCTCCTCAATGCCTCCCTTTACCTCATCCTCCAAATTTAACCCTTTAGCAGGTCCTATCTCCAAACATAACTAACCAATTTCTTCTTACCATCTCCATGCCACCAATTACCCTAGAAATAAAATTCAAATTCCTTACCATGACTTCCACCAAATCCTACCTGATCTAGCCCTTGTCTGTGACCTTCTCCAACCCCTGGTCCAACCTCTGCTCCCTACATGTAATTCACCAATTACTACTCTCCAGCTACACTGGCCTATTTTTCTTTAATAAACCAAATTCATTCCTACCTCAAGACATTTATGCTTGCTGTTCTTCTGCCTGTTAACATTTGTTCCCTACATTTTTCTAGACCAATTCTGGGTCTTTTAGGTCTCAGCTCAAGGTTTTCAGAAAGCCTTCCCTGGTGTCCTTAAGTAGTCAATCTCTGTCCCCATTCAGTTGCTATTCTGTTCTGTGTATTTCTCCTCCACAGTTAAGTATGTATGTATTTATTTATTTTTAATTATCTGGCTACTATCATTCTTTTTTTTAAAGTTTTTATTCCATAGTATTTATTGGGTTTGGTTGGTTTTTTTAAGTAGGCTCTATGCTCAGTGTGGAGCTCAGCACGGGGCTCGAACTCATGACCCTGAGATCAAGACCTGAGCTGAGATCAAGACTCAGATTTTTTTTTTTAAGATTTTATTTATTTGACAGAGAGAGACACAGCGAGAGAGGGAACACAAACAGGGGGAGTAGGAGAGGGAGAAGCAGGCTTCCCCGTGGAGCAGGGAACCTGATGCGGGGCTCGATCCCAGGACTCTGGGATCATGACCTGAGCCGAAGGCAGATGCTTAACGACTGAGCCACCCAGGCGCCCCAAGACTCAGATGTTTAACTAACTGAGCCACCTGGGTGCCTCTATTTATTGGTATTTTAAATGCATCTTTATTTATTATATATCTCCCCTCAGTAGAACATGGATCCCAGCAGAGCAGGGACCCATCACTCTTACTTGCAGCAGTATTCCTGCTGCCCAGGACATAGTAGGCTCCCAATCATATTCAGTCACGGAATCAAAGTTAAAACCAACAAAAACATCATTTGATTAATTATGAATATGCTGAATAGCGCATAGTGGTTTAAAACTGCTTTTGCTAATTTTATTTTGCCTGATCTGTTGTCACTGGCAGCTCTTAGATGGCTCTGTTCTAAAATTATTCCTCCTCCTACACTCTGTCTTATTTACCTCACTGTTCTCAGGATCATAAAAGTAACATCTCTTTGAAGGCATCTGAGTTTTAAGCAGATACATTTGCATATTAATACGAAGGGTTTTTCTTCAAAGACAGTGGACAACCAGTTTTCTACAAAGGTCTATGCATGTGAGATCAGGTGGGCCTGTTTCTTAGGCTTATGAATCTTTTCTTTCTGCTTTATAAATTCCTTCTCCTTCCTCTGAGGAAAGATTGTCTCTACTGAAACTTGAACTGAGAACACAGAATTTCCTGGGTTGCTTTGCGCAATTCTTGATGATCCACATCACCAGGGAAAGTCTTTGGAAAGGAGTACAAACAAGGAAGCAGACAAGTGTTCAGTGATTTTGTGACTCAATGGCACCAAGTCTTTCTGATTCGTTTGTAACATCAAGTACCTACCTCATCTAGCATCTTTCTTTCTGTAATAGACTGGGTCACCCCTAAAGAGATGACAGAAAAGACAGGTCACACGAAGGCAGAAGAACGTGCTTTTTTCATGGAGGTGGATGGTGAAGCGATTCGTGTAACAGCGCAGAGGGCAGAACACTGAGTAGAGGTCCTCCCTCTATAAAGCCACGGCTCCCTAATAGATTTTCTTCTGGAGACACGGCAGTGGCTTAAATTAAACATTATAAAAGTGCCTGCTGCACATGGATTTCTGCCTGGTATTAAATAAATCCTTAGTTATATGCTAACTTTGCTAGAAGCAGATTAAGTCCTATTAGTTATAAAAAGAAATCCATTTTCCCCAACATCACCAGCTTATCCATACAAAGAGATACGCATTCAAGATAAAGCTAGTTTAGTGTTACCATTAAAGACCTTTTGGTAATTCAGATTCAGCATCAGCAAAAAACCTTAGGCGTTAAAAAAGTTAGGTGTTAAAATGCAATTCTGAGGTGTTAAAGGGAGGAGGGGAGACATATTGTACTTACAGAAATAGCTAACTACCCATTTTCCTCCTGCAATACCCAGAAAATATTTTAGTGTCCGTTCGCACACAAATTCAGCATCTGTAGGATGAAAAACATCCAAAGGATTAGAAGGGGAAAACAAAAATCAGGAAGTTCTGCTGTAAGAAGCTAAAGTGCCCCTAGCTCCTTATGCCACTTGAGATCAATCTGGATTGATGATTCCAACAGCCCTGGTGGTAGACTCAGAGGCTGGAATCATCCCTAATTATAACCAGCAGGTGTGCATCTTTGGAAGTCTGGAAGAGGCTGATACGAGGTTAAGACCACAGGAAAGGTCTGCTCTATCTTCTAGGTGCTCAAGATGTCTGTCACAGTGTTCAAGAAATTCCCCATGTGTACTGATACATGTGTACTGATACATGTGGATGGGGAAGGTCTATTTCACTGGATGGCAAAATGTGAAAGGACATGAATATGCGAAATGCTGAATTTGAAATGTCCATGTAAGCGACAAAGTTTCACCCCCAGAACGTCTCCCTGGGCAGTCCTAACCCCTTAATTCCTAATTCCCCTGAGAGGGCCAAGAAAATAGACTATATTCACAGCTTTTCTCTTTTCTATGTATTTCAGAAAGCAATAGCTGAAGAATCAGTTCTGGTTTTTCGTACTGTTTCAAAGGTCCCCTTTGAAGAACTAAGCAAAATGAGAAAAGAACACTTAGTTTTAAACAGGAGAAATGGGGGCGCCTGGGTGGCTCGGTTGGTTAAGCGACTGCCTTCGGCTCAGGTCATGATCCTGGAGTCCCGGGATCGAGTCCCACATCGGGCTCCCTGCTCAGCAGGGAGTCTGCTTCTCCCTCTGACCCTTCTCCCTCTCATGCTGTCTCTCATTCTCTCTCTCACAAATAAATAAAATCTTAAAAAAATAAATAACTAAATAAACAGAAGAAATGGATTTAACTAAATCCTAAACACAGTAGGCCATCTGCCAGTGGAACAACAGCCATTTTCTCTCCCAGAATTCTTCACAAATTAAAAAATGTTTTTCCTGGGGCGCCTGGGTGGCTCAGTCGGTTAAGCGGCTGCCTTCGGCTCAGGTCATGATCCCAGGGTCCTGGGATCAAGCCCCACATCAGGCTCCTTGCTCTGCGGGAAGCCTGCTTCTCCCTCTCCCTCTGCCTGCCGCTCCCCATGCTTGTGCTCTCTCTCTCTTACTATCTCTCTCTCTGAGGCAAATAAATAAATAAGTAATCTTTAAAAAAAAAAGTTTTTCTTTCTTCAATTTTTAAAGCTTTTTGAACTGTTGTAAAAGTTGATTGAGTAATAGGCTTTAAACTCAGAATTCTATTTTGGTTCATTTTTAGTTTAAAAGTAGCAAATGTTGTATTCCCTTTGTTTAAAGACCGAACTACTTTATTTAATTTTATTTTTTTAAAGATTTTATTTATTTGACAGAGAGAGACACAGAGAGAGGGAACACAAGCAAGGGGAGTGGGAGAGGGAGAAGCAGGCTTCCTGCAGAGCAGTGAGCCCAATGTGGGGCTCAATCCCAGGACCCTGGGATCATGACCTGAGCCGAAGGCAGACGCTTAACGACTGAGCCACCCAGGCGCCCCAAGACCGAACTACTTTAAATTTAATTTGCATTTTAAAGTTTTCTTTTCACCTTTCAGCAGCTCTGATCCAAAACTATAGCTTAAGTTATATTAAACTTTAATGACATTCATCTCTAAAATAGTACTTAGTTCAAAGTACCTTGTCCTGGCACCTGATTCCTGTAAGCATTATCCTCTGACCCTGTGGTACAGCCTCTGCACCTTAGAAACCTAAGATCTTTGAGGTTCTAAGGCACTGTGTCCCTGCCAAGGAGCCTGGACCCTTATGTTCAAGTGCCAACAGCTATACGACAGAAACATCCTGGAGAGGGCCACCATATTTCTAGAGTCACTTCTGTTCGGAAGGTTTCAAGACTTGACCTACAGTCTGCATCTTCTGGGTGCTGTGTGCACTGCTCTTTGCTTTCTGGAACCCAACAAGTGAGTTCATCTCCTCTTCCAGAAAGCAGCTCTATGAATATTGGAAGACAGCTGGCTTGTTGCCTTCAGTCTTTCCATTCTTTCCTCTGTTCTTCAAATAATACTGCTTTGTTTTCCTTTCCCCCATCCTCATCATCTACCTCTGGAGAAACACTCTAGGTGGTCAGTGACCAGCTTAAAAAGAAAGCATGGTGCTCGAAGCAGAGCACATTATCTTTCAGGCAGTCCCTCCCACAGAAGAGGCAGTGCAGGGGTCCGAATCTACACTTCACTTGCTCTGGACACGAGGCTTATGTTCATAAGGCCCAACTTCAAATGAGCTTTTTCAGCAGCGCTGAAATGTTTACTTAGATTTAGCTAAAAGCCTCTGAAGTCTCCGTTATCACACAAGCCATAATGAAGATTCAAAAAGAGGAAGGTGTAGGACAAGTGAATTTTCCCCTTCTCTTTTTCCTGGTTCATACGCTAGGCTACCTCAGAGCTGATAGTGGACTTGCTTCCTGAAAAACTGTCAAGCACACTCAATCCGGGTGTGTGAGTGGAGCTAGGACATGGAGTGGACACGGAGTGAGCGTTTCCAAATGCCCGGAGTTTGAGTGCGAACTCGCTTCATTCCTCTCTTTGCCCCACGTGTTCTTCCAGGACTTGGGCTCTGCCTTATCAGAGAGCCCCTCACACAGGGTGGTTGAGGCACGGTGGACAAGAAGTGGCTCACCGTTCTGGCTCACTACTCTCCAAATCTTAACCCAAACCAAAGGGGGTCAGGACAGAGCAAAACTATTATTTTTCTTTTATAAATAACTGATTGACTGATGGAAGACTGTCATCCATGCTTTTGCTTAAGAAATTCTCCCATTTTTTCATGTAGTTTTATGCAACAGATGCAACATGCTCTGTAAGGCTCTTGGTATACCTGTTTTCATGATGACATGAGTAGTCTCTTCAGAAATTTGATTAGTTAAAGTGATGTGGTGTTTTCTGGCAAACTTGTGCACAAGCATCTGAAATCAAATCAAATATTACATTATAATCAATTACCTCTAGTACACAGCTTAGACTGTTACCCTAGCTTTGACTCTCCATTTTCCTCACAAAAGGTACATCCCTTTTATTCGAACATGCCTGAAATCCCAAAATAAGTAGTAATTTAATAAAAATTATGTAGAAATCAGAGGAAAAAATTCTAAAATAGTCTGTGCTCACAGACACGGAATTACAACCCAGGATTCAAAATAATAATTTTTCCCTTTAATAGCAGATATCATTTGATTCCCTAAGACCGTTTCTCTGCCGAGTGATACTCTACTATAATTTAGGTTTATCAGCCTACACTTTATAAGTCAAGAGGTAACCAGCCTATTCAGAAAGTTATGCCACAGATATGTGGCTGAAAAACAAGGTTCAACCCTCTGATAGTTACAAAACATTCAAGTCAAGACGCTTCTAAAGGTCAGTGCAAAAGCTATCAATTCCTCTTCTTTTTTTTTTTAAAGATTTTATTTATTCATTAGAGACACAGAGATACGGAGAGAGAGAGAGCATGAGCAGGGGGGAGACAGAGGGAGAGGGAGAAGCAGGCTCCCTGCTGAGCAGAAAGCCCGATGCGGGGTTCGATCCCAGGACCCTGGAATCATGACCTGAGCCGAAGGCAGACGCCCAACCATCTGAGCCACCCAGGCGCCCCACTATCAATTCCTCTTAAGGATAAGGATTGGAGGAGACTCAGATGCTTCCCAAAAGAAAGCTCCAGCCTTCTAGCTATTATCTATCAACCAAATAAGAATCAATAGGCAGTAAAAGGGATTAACCAGTTCCATTGTGGACAGTTGACATAATCAGTAGCTACTGTTTGGTAAACAACTTTGCTTCCCAAAGGCCATCATGTACTAGTCATGGCCCCCCATGCCAATATTTCTGCGCTGTGCAATACTGCAACGGGAAGCAGGCATCTTTCTTTCAAGCTGCCTTGTTCCCTACTGCCACAGGCCACTGCAAAAGGGAGGCTAGAGAAGCTAATGACATCCTCCCCCTTTTGCCACTGCCCTCTGCCAGGTTCATTAGCAATTCTGAACTGATTAATTGCTGAAATCCCAGCCTTGAAACAGTGTTCAGTTAGAAGAGCAACTGCTGAAAAGATCATCTTAATATGGGCTTTGGAATTAATCATGTGTACTACAGTCAGCAGCTTTCATAATAAATTTACCACACTTCAGCAAGTCTGAATGGAGCTGAAAAGTTTTCTCCTTGGCTTGCCTAAAGACAACACGTACCCAAGTCACTTATAGTCTAATCTGCAGCTCCGAGCTGTCCATGGCAAGAAAAGATTAGATCATTTTAGCCTCTCTGAAAAGCTGAACTCACGAAACAAAGGAAAGGGGAATGCTAATTTTCAATGAATAAATGGGAATTCTAGATGTATAGGCAAATGATCAAGAGCAATATAAGCAGACAAAGGTATGAATTTTCAGAACAAACAGCTGATCTGGGCGCATGGTCTTGAGATGGGAATTCTAGCATTATTGATGAAAATTTATTTACTGTATCTACTAGGGCAGACACAGGTTACTCTGCCCTTTTAGTAGGGGGATACATTTGGCCCCTGAGCCACTACCTATAGAGAGGACAAGAAATGATTCTAGGAAGGCTATATTAAGAAAAGCTTAAAGGAAGCCTAGGAAGGATATATTAAGAAGGATACTTAAGAATGACCTGGTCATCTCTCAGAGTGCAATAAATGGCACCCGCTATTGCAACCATCTGATAAGCTGGTGTGTTATCTTATGATTTTAAAGAAATATTCATTCAGCTACTTTATTATGAAAGGATACCAATGGTGATTAATTACCAGGGAGGTCAATTTCCTATGATGTCTGAAATCTACACTCAGCCCAAGCAGAAACAAAATTTTTAGTGGTCTTAATATTTTAATGGATATTTTTCTCTATA
The DNA here is from genome assembly GCF_964656455.1 of Halichoerus grypus. NCBI lineage: Eukaryota > Metazoa > Chordata > Mammalia > Carnivora > Phocidae > Halichoerus > Halichoerus grypus. The sequence goes on from NC_135713.1 coordinate 190,177,277, forward strand.
ATCTGAAACAATTCCTATTTCTGATACCAGGGGCCCAAGGACATGTCAAATCCTAACAGGGAAGGGGTGCTGTAGGGCAGAAATGAAAGAGCGGGGGGCGCCTGGGTGGCTCAGTCGTTAAGCGTCTGCCTTCGGCTCAGGTCATGATCCCAGGGTCCTGGGATCGAGCCCCGCATCAAGCTCCCGGCTCGGTGGGAAGCCTGCTTCTCCCTCTCCCACTCCCCCTGCTTGTGTTCCCTCTCTCGCTGTGTCTCTCTCTGTCAAATAAATAAACAAAATCTTAAAAAAAAAAAAAAAAAGAAATGAAAGAGTGGGCTATTGAATAACTGTATTACAAGCCAGGATAAAGACAAACACCGGAGAAATGCCACTATCTGTCCGTTTGCTTGGAAGTTGGATTTAGTTAATTATGCTCATAAGTTCACTCAGATATAACCAGGGTGTTTCCTCTGGGGATTAAAACTATACTTACTTGTGGGCGCCTGGGTGGCTCAGTTGGTTAAGCGACTGCCTTCGGCTCAGGTCATGATCCTGGAGTCCCGGAATCGAGTCCCACATCGGGCTCCCTGCTCAGCAGGGAGTCTGCTTCTCTCTCTGACCCTCCCCCCTCTCATGCTCTCTCTCTCTATCTCATTCTTTCTCTCAAATAAATAAATAAAATCTTTAAAAAATAAATAAATAAAACTATACTTACTTGTTTTTTTAGATAAAAAAAATTAAAATTAAAAAGCTCTATATTATACCCAAAACTATAACCTTTCTGCTAATACTTAATAATTATTTTCTTAAATATATACAAAATAGTCCATGCTACAGCTTTATCTAGGTCCCAATCTTCAGAAATTAGCAAGGGAAATTAGATTACATAGAATCGTTCTTGGTTCCTAGATTTCTCCCTATAGGTTATTCATTGCTAGTACCTATTTAAAACTATTTGCAATATGTTAAGAAGTCTCTGTCATTAGGGAGATATATAAATACACTCACAAATTCTTTTGGTGTTAAGCCTGATGCCACCATAGATATTCTTCTGTTGACTCTTTTTGTTGAAGATATAACTTTTGGCTTCTCCCTGTCCACACTGTCTTCCCTCTTATTATACCCAGCAGTATTAGCAGTATGGACAGTAGCTGTACTCTTGGCTGATTCTTCAGCTTGAAATTGGGGTAATTTCAATGCAGAGGTTGAAGTTGGCATGCTGCTGATATGAGCTGGCTCTGGGGCTCTGTCCGTAGAGGGATCAGACTCAGGGTCAGCAGAGAAGAGGCTGATTCCAGACTTGAGGTAAGGGGTTCCCTCTGAAAGGCACAGGGGAAGAAGTTTAACCCACATGATGATGAATCTTGAATTACAAATAGTCTTCATGATTCTGTATTTTAAAAATAAAAAGTTTAGGGGCGCCTGGGTGGCTCAGTCGGTTAAGCGACTGCCTTCGGCTCAGGTCATGATCCTGGAGTCCCGGGATCGAGTCCCGCATCAGGCTCCCTGCTCAGCGGGGAGTCTGCTTCTCCCTCTGACCCTCCTCCCTCTGGTGCTCTCTGTCTCTCATTCTCTCTCTCGCAATTAAATAAATAAAATCTTTAAAAAAATAAATAAATAAATAAAAAATAAAAATAAAAATAAAAAGTTTAAGTCAACTGACTAAAAAAATATGGCAGCATTTTATTGCTAATGACAGCAATACAAGTAACTTTAAATATTCTTTTCAAATTTTTTATTACCTATATTCTCCAACTTTTTAACAATGACCATAAAGAGCATGATACTTTTGTAAGGAAGGAGAACAATTTTGAAAAATTAGACAAATACTTGATTTTTCTTTATCCATTATATCATTGTCTTTCTGACCTAATAAATCATCAGATATCATTACCAAATTAAAAATAGAAGACCATTCCTGAAACGCTTCAGAAAATGTCACTCCATCAGGAAGTAAGCATAGCTAAAGAGAACACGTGAGATTCCTAAAATGACCTTAATGTACGTGGCCAAATACAACATTTAGGTGCCAAAGAGCACCTTTTATGATAATATGTTTTTGAGGACTAATTTAAAACTTTCTTTACTGATTAAAACTTTGATTTATAAGCCATAAAACACACCATTCATTTAAAGTGATTTATAAGGCATAAAATACATAATCATTTATATTCATTAATTCATAAAATAAGAGCTTACTTTGGAGATTTGACTCATTTTTCAATAAAGGACAGGCTGAAAACTTTTTTCTAGGGCCCTAGAATTCTTTATTTTTTTACCTTTTTTTTTCTTTTTAAGTAATCTCTATGCCCAGTGAGGGGCTCAAACTCACGATCCCAAGATCAAGAGTTGCATCCTCTACTGACTAAGCCAGCCAGGCACCCCTAGGGCCCTAGAATTCTTACTTAACAGTTGAAATAAAATACTTAGAGCACACAAGACTCCCATCCTCAAAACTGTTAGAGTTAAACCAATAAAGACAGATCAAGAGCTGCAATAATTTTCATGTCAATTTGGATAAATATTCAAGCTATTTTTCTAAAATGGGTTTAAGTATAAGAAAAGCATTCATTATAGATAGACTAGACATGCTAGACATCTGAAAAGTTCGTTAACCAAAATATCTTTAGGTCAGATTCAAAGTAAAACAGACGTTGTTTTCTCCATTAGAACAGATGAAACAGTACCCAGATCTGGTCTTGGCAAATCAGACTGCTCCATGAAATTTCGCGCCTCTGACTTGGTCAGTTGTTGCTCCTCCACACTGACAACCTTAACAAGCTCCTCTTGAGCAGGGCAGTTTGTGTTCTCAAGACTCCTTGGGTTGCTGTGCACATACCACTTAGTATCTAACAACCGGGATTGAGAAGGGGAAGACCTAGAAGGATGAAGGGAGAAACACACCACCACAGTTTGTGAAAGGACTCATCATACTTCCCGGGCAGCGGACACACAAGTGGAACAGCTCACTGTCAGGGAGATGGGGAATGACTAGCGAAAAAAGAACCCAAGTGACTGCCCAGAAGTCTAGATTCATGAAGCCTGCCAATGTGTCAGGGCTGACATATAACAGCTCCCCTTACGGCCTGGGCTGAGGCAGGGTATCTCTCAGCTGTTTAAAAGCGTGTCAGCAAATTTCACCAAATTCTCCACTCCCACTCACTCAATCAAATTCTATACGCTATTCCACTTGAGTCCAAATGGATGTATTAGAATCAGATCTCTCATGAAAATAGAAAGCTGATTAATCTTGACATTTCTACACTCATTCTTTCTACCCAATTTTAGCAGAATTCACAGAATCATCCCTACCTCCTGTCTTTTCAATGTCCAAAGCCATTCTCAAAACAAAAGCCAGCTATAAAGTACTGTGCACCCAGTGATTCTGTCCTCCACTCTTTCAGCTGCTTAGGGCTTTGCGGAATAAGATACTTAGCAACAGATTTAAACGATACTTAAGAGATTTGAGGAATTCATCCTCAAATGCATTATTAAGAGTTTCCTTTAAATAACTCTGGTTATTAAATAATCAAATAATAAAATTATTATAATATATAATCTATTATAATGGGTTATAGAAGATATTATAACATAATAATGTTAATAACTAAAATACATTAAATAATTGTCTATTAAACAGTTATTGGGTGTTTACTACAAGTCAGGCAATAAAAGTAGGCCTTGTGCATTAAAGATGAGCAAAACCCGAATTGCCGCTCTCAGGTACTCTAGTAGAGAGAGGACATTCAATCAATGTGTAGGTATTTTTTCTTTTTTTTCCATATATATATATGAAATATATATGAAATATATATTCAATATATGTTTTATGTAGGCTCCGCCCCAGCATGGAGCCCAATGTGGGGCTTGAACTCACAACCCTGAGATCAAGACCTGGGCTGAGATCAAGAATTGGACCCTTAACTGTCTAAGCCACCCAGGTGCCCCAATGCGTAGGTTCTTTAATAGAAGTCTCTGTAGGGTACACTGAGGAGGAGGAGGAGGTACAGGGATATTTAGTGTAAATATTAAATGGATGGTTAGCTCAATTGATTAAAACATGGCAATGAAGTCATTCCCTCTAAACATGGGCTAGCGCCTGTGGAGGCCAGATCTTTGCATTCTCTGTCACAGCCACAATGTCAGTCTCCCAGCCTCAAAAATATATCCTAGTTCAAGAGGCTTGAAAGATAGTATGATTAGATTATCGACAACTTGTCACTATTTTCAGGAAGACAAATAAAAAATAAAAGTATACTGACACACAGTAGGAACTCAATAAATATGAATTCCTTTTCCTTCCTAGAGTGGTAAGATGCAGGTTCTGTCCTGTACTATCAAATAGGAAGAACAGTCCCTACTTGTTCTTTTACCCTCACAGTATTGTAAAGATCCAATGAGGAAGCAGATATAGTACTTTTGAAAATATGAAGTGCTACACAGTCTTATCTCAATAATGATTTGCATAGACATCCCTGAAAGATATTCTGAATTTTTGTGGGGTAAATCAATAGCTAAACTTTTTCTAGAGAGGCCAAAACTTCAATCAGGGCCAAGGGCTGCTGGTCTACCTCAGCTCCCAGGCTTGTTTAGGTTTCAGTTCTATATTTTATTCTGCCCTTCAAAAGGAACAGATCTACTGTGCATTTCTGACCTCGTAGCTCATGCCCTGTATAGATCCAGAAAACCTACGTGCAATTAAACAAAAGAAGTGTCCTGGGGCAATGAGAGGTTAGAAATGGTTCTTTACAAAAAAACAGAAAAAGGATGGTGAAAAAAATTTAATAATAAGAGTTCAATATAAGTAAAGATGTTACTTAGATACTACAACTTGACATTTATTACTTCTTACCTTCTCGTTCCTGGTTCTTTATTTTTACTGGTGGAACTATCCAGAGATACTTGAAATTTGTCAGCAGAAAGGCTTTCGGGATTCTGGCTTATAGGATAGTCACTACTTTTCTCTGAAGTTAATACTGCTTTAAATGGAATGAGAAAACAAAGAAATCTACTTTACTGCTTTGTCCTGATGGTGGTAATTCAGGTGAGGATATCGATTTTTTCAAAAGCAGCAACCTGTGACAATCAAATTGGTTTTTAAACAAGTATATCAGACAGAATTTGTAAACGTAAGTGATGCAGCACCAGATGAAACTAAATGACTCAAAAATAGTAGGGACAATGAAAGGAAACACTTTAGGATGGAGTAAATGAAGATACCTGGCTGAGACGAGGCTGGAAAAAAACATACATTTTTTGGCCCTGAATGATAAGGAAACAAGAATAGGAAATTAATTTTTAATCTCTGCAGCAAAATAAATTATCCTGAAGTTTCCTTAGATAACAGGGAAGAGAAAGTACTGGAAAGCACAAAGCACATTCTCTACTGCCTCCACATCAAAGACTGTAGAGGATGAGGGTTTGAGCTTGTTTACTGTGGGTAAACAGGGGAGAGGTCGGAAGGAAAAAACAGGTGACATTTTGCTTCCCTTTTTCAATGACTAAGAAAAAAAGCAAACCAAAAAACCAACACACACAAAATCCAAGGTGCTGACTGATAAGGAACTTTGAAGTAATCTATGGAACTGCTGATGAAATGGCACAGGAAAAGGAAAACACACACAACAGACCCAAGGCAAAGTTCTGGCATCTTAGTGCGTCCTTTTTATTTATTAATTCCTCCAAATGTATTATTGTGCCACTGCTTTCTAGGAAATGCCTTCAAGGCAGAAATCTTTTAAAAAGCAAAAACAAACACTTAAAATTACAAATGTCTTCTACCCATTAAAAAATCACTGACGACTGTAATTTATTTTGAGCTTCTATTAGAAAAGCTCAAATACATAAATCAAGGTAGAAAAATTTAAACAAAAGGCTATATTTATTAAATTGTTTTTTTGTTTGTTTTTTAAAGATTTTATTTATTTGACACAAAGAGAGAGACAGCTAGAGAGGGAACACAAGCAGGGGGAGTGGGAGAGGGAGAAGCAGGCTCCCGACTGAGCAGGGAGCCCTATGCGGGGCTCGATCACAGGACCCTGGGATCATGACCTGAGCCGAAGGCAGATGCCCAACGACTGAGCCACCCAGGTGCCCCTAAATTGTTTTTTAAGTCACTGGGTAGCTTGGGGGGAAATAACCATTGATCTCCCAAGTTATTCCTCAAATGCATTATTTCTAGTTTGCTTTATGTCTATCTTTTCTGGACGTGTGCCTTTCTAGGAACACAGGAACTCCTAACTGCTGAAAGCAAGCAGTCTTACAGTGAACCAGCAGGTTTTTCTTTCAACTGTGTATCATTTCCCCCCAAATACAGGGTGATAATTGATAAAAGGTAATGTGTAGGGATGCCTGGGTGGCTCAGTCGTTAAGCGTCTGCCTTTGGCTCAGGTCATGATCCCAGGGTCCTGGGATGGAGCCCCACATCGGGCTCCCTGCTGAGCAGGGAGTCTGCTTCTCCCTCTCCCTGCTGCTTCCCCTGATTGTACACTGTCTCTGTCAAAAATAAATAAAATCTTTAAAAAAAAAAAAAAAGGGTCATGTGTAGTGTCTAAGGAATCACACCAAACAATTAAACACTGGAAAGGGTTAAAAAAAAAAAAAGTGAAAGGGTACGGGGGGTGGAGGGGAGAGCCTCAGACACAAACACAGATATTACAGTCATTCCATGGTCTAAACATTTGGCATATGAGTTGCTCTTTTTTTTCTTTTTAAGATTTATTTATTTGAGAGAGAGAGAGCATGCACAAGAACTCAAGAGCAGGGTTGGGGGCAGACAGGGAGGGAGAGAATCCCAAGCAGACTCCTAGCTGAGCACAGAGCCCCATGGAGCTCAATCCTAGGACCCTGAGGCCACAACCTGAACCGAAACCAAGTGTCAGACGCTTAACTGACTGAGCCACTCAGGTGCCCCACTCTTTTCAATACAATAAGGCTCAAACTACAAAGAAATTAAACTAACCTGAGTTGGATTCGATAACTCAATAGTATACAAAAAACCCAGGACAAAAGTTTTCTGCTCTTCTTCCTTAATCCTTATTTCATAAAGCAGAACCCAGAGCCTAAGTCCTGGAACAGTCTCTCTTAAATCACCCCCTCTTCTGGGGGTCTTAACCTATTATATTCTTCATGGGTAGGGAATATGGGCTAGACCAAACATTTAATAAACTTACTGCCTATTATGTACTAAGAATTATGCAAAGTATTGGGGGGGATCAAAGGAAAAAACATCAGGGAAGAATGAAAGATACTAAGAAATGATAAACTACAAAATACAGACCTAAAATGAAATTCAGTTCTAAGAAATGATAAACTAGGGCACCTGGGTGGCTCAGTTGTTAAGTGTCTGCCTTTGGCTCAGGTCATGATCCCAGGGTCCTGGGATTGAGTCCCACATCGGGCTCCCTGCTCCACAGGAAGCCTGCTTCTCCCTCTCCCACTCCCCCTGCTTGTGTTCCTGCTCTCACTATCTCTCTGTCAAATAAATAAATAAAATCTTAAAAAAAAAAAAAAGAAATGATAAACTTAGGGGCGCCTGGGTGGCTCAGTCGTTAAGCGCCTGCCTTCAGCTCAGGTCATGATCCCAGGGTCCTGGGATTGAGCCCCGCATCGGGCTCCCTGTTCCACGGGAAGCCTGCTTCTCCCTTTCCCACTCCCCCTGCTTGTGTTCCCTCTCTCCCGGTCTCTCTCTGTCAAATAAATAAATAAAATTAAAAAGAAAAAAAAAAAAAGAAATGATAAACTACAAAGTACAGGACCTACAATGAAATTCAGTTTTAAAACGTACATAACCCACCCACCCCAACTGATTCAGAATTTCCAGGGCAGAAGCCTGGGAATTTTTAACAAGTGCTTCCAGGAATGAACATACTGCGGGACAGAAAAGCTCAGATGCGTCTGAAAATCACTTCCACTGTAACGGACTGTGATCTTACAAATGCTAACGTTTGCTTCATGAATGACAGGTAATCCAGGAGGGAAAAAACCCAACAAAGTGCTTGATATGAAACAGCTTTACCTGTAGAGGGAAGTACACATAATTTATAATGGGTAAGGACACACATTTGCACAAAAATATGCAGGCTTGGGAATGACCCCTAGATAAACCCCAGGACAGATTTATGCTAAGGGCAGAACATTTGATGTAAAGACTCTAGTAAAAGGGCTTTCATCATTTTAAGAATATTGGATCGGGCACATGGGTGGCTCAGTTAGTTAAGCATCTGCCTTTGGCTCAGATCATGATCCCGAGGTCCTGGGATCCAGCCCCCGAGCCCTGCCCCCGCACCAGCAGGCTCCCTGCTCAGTGGGGACTCTGCTTCTGCCTCTGCCCCTCTCCCTGCTTGTGCTCTCTCTCAAATAATAAAATCTTTATTTTATTTTTTTTAAGATGGTATTTATTTGCCAGAGAGGGAGAGAGCACAAGCAGAGGGAGCATCAGGCAGAGGGCGAAGCAGGCTCTCCCCTGAGTAGGGAGCCCAATATGGGACTTGATCCCATGGCCCCAGGATAATGACCTGAGCCAAAGGCAGATGCTTAACCAACTGAGCTACCCAAGTGTCCTTCAAATAATAAAATCTTAAAAAAAAAGAAAAAAAGAATAATGGATCTTAAATACCCATAATCCTGCCATCCAGAGATTAAAAAATATATACATATAATTTATATTTATATATAGGATCTTAAATTATAGATTTTATATATAGATAAATATATAGGATCTTAAAAATAAAAACTGGTGAAATCCAAATAAGTCTACAGTTTTATTCGTTACTAGTAATGTACCAATGTTAGTTTTTTGGGTCTGACAAAAGCACCATGGTAATGTAGGATAATATTAGGGAAACCAAAACTAGATAAGGGGTAGAATTCCGGCAGGAACTCTCTGTACTAACATTGCTACTTTTCTGTAAATCTAAAATTATCCAAAAATAAAAGGCGCATTAAAAAATATGTCCATACAGCTGAAGGTAAACAAAACTACCCTTCCTAGATCAAGAAGTTTGCTTAAGGGGCGCCCGGGTGGCTCAGTCAGTTAAGCATCTGCCTTCGGCTCAGGTCATGATCCTGGGGCCATGGGATCAAGTCCCACATTAGGCTCCCTACTCAGGAGAAAGCCTGCTTCTCCCTCTGCTTCAACATTTACCCACCTACCTCAGAAATCTGAGGATGCTATAATTTCATGAGAAAGAAGACTGTGAATAAGTTTACTATAAAGGATAGAATAAAAGCTCCTGACAAAAATGTTACACAGAGATTCAGAAGAAATTTCCAAAAAGGTTTTCAAATCCGTAGTAAAGCATAATGTATAAAAATATAGCACTTATGAAATTTTAAAATGAAAGAAAGCCACAAGAAACACGTTGTCTGCAGATCTTCAGGAAAAAATAAATGTGCACACACAACACTCCAAAGAGGAGACAGTAGATTTATACACATATTCAAAGCCAGACAATAACATTTTCTATGTTGTGTATTAACATGGAAAGTCTAGTCTGTTTTTAGACTGAAGATGCTGAAAGCACCCCAAAGAAGAGAACTGTGCTGGGGACGAGACTTTGGGCTTCATTATCTGGGAGATGACTAAATGAAGGTACGGTTACAAAGAATGCATTTAAGGAAATACATTTTGAACCACTGCCATAGCAACAGAGTCCCCAGCTTCTCATGCATGAGCTACTGTTTCTCCCTGAACACAAAAATACTGCAAGGCACATTCTGGGACCAGGGCCACATTATTCTGGAGAATTAAGACTTGAATTCCTAGAAAGACGAAAAGGCAGGCCCTAAGGCCCCCAGCAGGGCTGTGGAAGGGAGCAACGAAGAAGGAACCTTCACACTAAGTTAGCTGGGTAGGTATCATGGAGACAGCAGTGAAGAACACTTTGGGAGGGCTCACCACACCTGCCTGTCCCTAAGCAGCAGCTCCCCTGTGGAATCCGTGCCTGTGCACAGCCTCTCACCCATGTGTCTGCTGATCTGCCCCTGTTTACAACCTGCCTGATGTGCTGTTTCCACAAGGGTCTGTCCAATTAAAGACTCAAACTTCTAGATCACTTTCCTTCATTTATGCCACGTTATTCCTCAGCTCAGTGCTTACTTTTTTTTTTTTTTAATTTTATTTATTTATTTGACTGAGAGACACAGCGAGAGAGGGAACACAAGCAGGGGGAGTGGGAGAGGGAGAAGCAGGCTTCCCGCCGAGCAGGGAGCCCAATGTGGGGCTCGATCCCAGGACCCTGGGATCATGACCTGAGCCAAAGGCAGGTGCTTAATGACAGAGCCACCCAGGTGCCCCCAGTGCTCACTTCTGATCAATTCCAAGCTGCCTGGTTACTCCAAATGCCTTCTCTCAGAGGTCCATCTGGTCTTGTTGATAACCACAATGCTGTTATAAAGCGCCTGCCTCTCCCGCATAACTGGACTTTTTGTGGATCATGGTGCAATTCCTGACACCTAGGACAGCTCTCTCTCAAAACCAGAACACACATTAAATAGGGCTTTCGGGGAGCCTGGGTGGCTCAGTCGTTGAGTGTCTGCCTTCGGCTCAGGTCATGGTCCCAGGGTCCTGGGATCGAGCCCCGCATTGGGCTCCCCGCTCAGCCGGAAGCCTGCTTCTCCCTCTCCCACTCCCCCTGCTTGTGTTCCCTCTCTCGCTGTCTCTCTCTCTGTCAAATAAATAAATAAAATCTTAAAAAAAAAAAAAAAATAGGGCTTTCGGACCTGACACCACTGTTAAAAGACTAAGTCTGAGTGTTGTTTTTTTCTAAGCTTTCTAGAATGAAGGGTTGTCTATTTCCAGTCTCCCCCATCACACTCACTTTCCTATGGGCTCCCCATAGCATCTCCTCATTGTGGGTACTCAGTCAGACGATGACATTTCGTGACTGTCTTGGTTACTCTATAAGGTAAATTAGGTGTGAGCAGGGACCAGAGGCAAGGCTCTAAATAAAATTACCCATAGAGTGACTCAGCAAACCTATGCTGAGCAAAGAACATAAAATGTTGGAGTTAGGCCCACACTTTTTTTTTTTTTTTTAAGATTTTATTTATTTATTTGAGAGAGCGAGAGCGAGACAGCGTGAGCATGAGCAGGGGGAGGAGCAGAAGGAGAGGGACAAGCGGACTCTGCGCTGAGCACGGAGCCAGCTGTGGGGCTTGATCCCAGGACCCTGAGCCGAAATCAAGAGTCAGATGCTTAACTGACTGAGCCCCCCAGGCCCACTCCTTTTAGAAAGATAAAGGCTTAGGGAGGAGAAGAATTCTGCTTAACATACCAGAGCTTGGCCAATATGACAAACCTCTTTCTGATGTGTTTTGTTCCGGATTGAGCAGCTCCTCGGGGGCACAAGAGTCTGCTAGGAGGGGAGGGGAGCTGTGAGAAGGCTGGCTCCCATGCTGCTCTAACACAGCTTCCAGTTCGGCCATTTCCTGCTGGAGCTTTATCAGGTTATCTTGCATGGTATCCCTCTGCTGTAAACACAAGAAATGACACCAGGAAAGTCACACTCTTTTAGCAACTTGCCAGAGAGCAAGAATATGTCACACCAATTAATTTTAGCACGGGAACCAAAACCACCTCATATGGAATTATGAGTTCTGGCTGAACACCTTTTAATCCAACCATATTCCTGCAATTAATGCCCATGAAATTATTTCAGAATAATGTTAGGGTGGGGAAAAAAAAAAAAAAACTCTTCAAACTCTCCCAAATAGACTTGGCTTTATTGTGATGTCCTTTCAAAGCTGGTTATTTTCTTTTCAAGCTAGGGAGCAAAAAAAAAAAAAACTACAATGAAGGTACTCAAACACGATATTTAAAATTAGCATGATTCTGTTAACATTTTACACAGGCTGTGTTTCACAGATTTGGGACAGTGGGACTCATAAGAGATTTGGATTAGTCCATATAATAACGTCTGATTTCTGGCTGCTGAGGACTCTTCTTCTGGGATTCTTTGACCATTTAGTTTCTAAAAGAGAGAGAGCAAAGAGCTAATCCACTGATTTATCTATTTGTTCAACAACTATTCGCTGACCATCTATTATATGCGAGGCACGTTCTAGTTCTGGGGATTATAGCCCTCATGGTGTTGCCGTTCTGCATCCGGAGAGGGTACCTAGAGATCACCTGCTGGAGGGAAGGATCTAGCAGAAAGAGCCCTGGGAAATCCTGTAAGGACAGTTATTGTTTTCAATTCAAGATAATGGGCTCTTCTTGCTTATGGGGCTTCTAATGTTTATTTCTCCATTTAAGGAAGAAATCTGCTAAGCCTTAGGTTTTTGGTAAGTAAAGAGCTTTCCAAAACATACATTTCTTCATCACTGTTAAAAGGAACATCAACGGTTGCCGGCGAACCCCAGGGAAACAGACTGTTTCACCCTCCGTTGCTTCTGATCCTTGCAAACGACTTTGCCCTCTACTAAAAACAAGCCATCTACTTTCTCCCACAACACTGAGTTCACAGTTTTCAGGTTTTCATGACCAGAAAACGTATTCCCAGCGTCACAAAGGCTTCTGCTGCTGCCCTGAGACCGCCCTGTGGCCAGCGTCTGCGGCAGCGCCATCGCCACCACGTGGTGCTTGTGGGTAGTTCTGTTGCTGATCACAGCCTGGCCCTGGAGCCGCCTCAGTAAATCTGGAAGGAAACCGAGTGCACAGCTATCTGATAAGCTTCTGAAGCCCTATTAGTCACTTCTGGCATGACCATCACATCTGAACCTCTCTGTGGCCATTAAATAGGTTAGAAAATCAGGAAAAATAGTAACAGGAGAACTGTAATTAGAGAACTTTCCTTTGGGTTTTCCCAAAGGAATTACTTTATAACCTAAATTCCCTTGCAGGTAATTGCCCAGATACATTTGGGAGACCAAAACCAAATTGCTTACTGAGGCTTTTTTTTTTTCTAATTCTTAAGTGTTTCTGGAATTGGCCCTATTCTTCTTTTCTATTCCCAACATGCTACTCTGATCTCTTTTAATACAGCTGCATTACTGTGGAAGTTCTTTAAAAGCCATGTTTATCATGTCTCTTTCTTCCATAAGGACCTTAGTGGTATACCACTGCTCAGGTAAGTTAATACTTTCTGAACACCATATAATTATTACTCATACTGCCCTCAGGATGAAGTCCAAATTCCTAAGCACAGCATTCAAAAGGCCTTTCACACCCTGATCTTTTATTTCTTCCCTAAACTACCCATGTGCCCTGTTTTCCAGTCACAGGAAAACTGTGCTTTCTGGACATTTCATGCCTCGGTGTCTTTGCCTCGATTGCTGCCTCCCTTCTCTTTCTACCTGGAAAAACTCTTCTCCTCTTGCGAGGTCCAGCTCAAATGGCTCCTTTGGAAGTCCCCACCATCTACATCTACTATCAGGAACGATCCCCCACTACCTCAGTCATACTGCTAATGCATTAGTATATCGAAGTGGAATACTGGACCCTTCCTGATGGGAGGAATCGTTCCTTAATCATTTTTGTGTTCCCGATGCCTAACAGGTAGTAAGTACTCAGTCAATGTTTAATGCAGAAATGAATGAATGAATGAATGAATGAATACAGTTAATCAGTCTTTGATTAAAAACAGATACTAATGGTACCAAATTAGGGTTTCTCTATCTCCTATATACTTCTCCTTAATTCAGTTTTTAAACAGATAGAGGGAAAAGATCCTGCTTCAATCATTTTGCCTGTCTGTGCTACTGTAGATTTAAGTTAGCCAGGAAATCTGACCTTAAGTCTGTTTTGGGGTAAATGCTTGATAAAAACACTTTGCAAAATGAATCTTGAAGAAATAGACATATCTCTGGGAATAAGATCGGGAATATGAAAAACAAGGAGGTTGGACAGAATCAGAAATTGAGACCTACAACCTTAAAACACAAGGGACAAAAAGGTGAAAGGCACTGGTGAAAGGTCAACAGAGCCCCAAATCCACACCCACAAAGGATCATAGGAGTTGCAGAGAAAAGGTCTGCTTAGTCTTTTTGTTCATTAGTCACCATGGCAATCCCGTAGACGGGGAGAACACTGGTGACAACTCAGTACGGAACAGGTTTCTTCCTGACTTCCTGACCAGGTTTAAATCCTAGAGGGATCTGCTCTGTACAGAAAACAGGCAAAGACAAGCCCTTTCTTTCTGTAGTCCTCACAGCAATGCCAAGAATTAGAAGATTTTAAAACCGGATACCACCTGTGTTGGCAAAGATACAGGGAAATGGGAATCATCAAGTACCACAGGGGCTGGAAGAATACACATTTGTTCAGTCCTTCTGAAGAACAATGTAACAATATGTATCAAAGACCAAACATTCCAGTCCTAGGAATTTATACTAAAGAAATCATTGGGAACATGGGCAAATATTTAGCTATCAAGATACTATTACAGGAGCGCCTGACTGGCTCAGTCAGTAGAGCACGCAACTCTTGATCTTGGGGTCGTGAGTTTAAGCCCCATGTTGGGTGTAGAGTTTACTTAAAAAATAAAAAATAAAAGATATTACCATAGTGCTGTACATAATAGCAAACTGTGCCTCTTACCCTGCAACCCTCATATTCAGCAACAGGTCGAATAAATCATGGCTTACCCAAAAGACAGAATACTCTATGTAATTAAAAATGAATCACTGAAGAAAACTTAATGACAGAAAAAACAACATTACAATGTAAGTACATGGAGTAGGATATAAATATTTTTTAAAGGTAAGGTGTACACATCCTCTTGTGCACATACAGAAAGAAGAATGAAGAATATGTATCAATAAGTTAATAATAATAATTACTGGGTAACCCACAGAATTTAGTATTTTAAATAACTAATGTACGCACATGGTATAAAACTCAAGGCACAAAAGGATATTCGGGGAAAAGTAGGGCTTCCTCCTCCTCCTCCCAGTCTTCTACTTCCCCGCTCCGAAGGCAACTACTATTACCTGTTCTGTGAAGATGATGGTGTTATCTTTAAACGCTGTGATAGAGTGCTTTTTCGAGACTGTTCTTTCTGTCATACTGGAACATTCATGTTATCAAATGCCGCAGATATGACAAGGCTCTTATCCCATTCATAAGTAACCCCAATATTGGTCTTGACCATGAGATACAGGAAGTAAAATTGTGTACTTTCTTTTTTAAAGAAAAAAGAGGACTTACAGGCACCAAAGAACAAACAACTACCAGATTAGAAGAGAAAGAACAAAAAGAAATCTCCACGAAACAACGAAAGGCTAGATCGTCTCTAACAGAAAGAGAATTCTGTAGGTTCCAATTTGGTCCCGAGAATAAACACACCCCTCTCTTTCATACAGTAGTGCTTTCATAGATATTTTTTCTATAGGGAGAATTCGTTTTGAAGGTTTAGCTTATTCATTAAATTCAGGATTGAGTGTTCTCAGCCAGCTAGTATATATGTGTGTGTGTACGAAACAAAAGGCAGCATGAGTTCCGTTCAGATGCTTACAATCTACTTTGAGGAGACAAGGTACCATGAATTCTAAAAGATGATACAAGCAAATGTCAGAATGTGGGATGCACGCTACCAAACGCTGAGGACACAACACACACACACCCACACAAGCTTTTTACCTGAGTGGTTAAAATATCACTCTGAGAGGACAACCCTGAATAGTCTTCAGAGAGGCTTGTTTCACTCTTGTACCCAGATGCCACTTCACCTTAAATGATGACAAAAATAGGCTCAGATGTAAAAACAGACAGCACATACTGCAACTTGCTGTACCCATGTCTTCCCATTGGCAGGACAAACTTCACTTTCGGGTTATGCAAAATGATTATTACACTCCTTGTTTTGGGACACCTGGATTTCCTCTTGGAAATCATAACAACGAAAACCAGAAACAAGTCCACCAACAATTAGATCTCACACAAAGAAGATGTGCTAGTTGGGTAAAGGACTTCTAAGGAAAGGCACCTTAGGAGGAACATGTGTAAAGTTTAAGAAGCAGTGACTTTAGTTGCACTTGGAAACTTGTAAAACGTGCTCCCCCACAAGGCATCAACAGTTAGCTCATTTCTAGAATACGGACGGGGGCAAACACAAAAACCTGGTTCCAATACCTAAGTCTGAATCCACACTCTGCTCTTCTTCGTGATTATCTTCTTCGAGGCCAAGTTCCCTTTCATCATCATCTGAAACCAATTCCTTGTCACTCAGAACGTCCAGGTTTTCAGACTGATGCCTCACTTGTTTGGAAGGAGGATCAAACATCAAGAAAGGATCCTGGGTATTTGTATTAACAGTCAAGTCTTCCAATGCACTGGACTGTGAAGAAAATAAGCTACCAGAACACCTCGCTTCCTCACTAAGGTGATGTTCCTGGGATGCCTTTGCTGATGGCACTTGGTTACTGAGGTCACTTAAACTACTCTTCAGTGAGTCTAGGTTCTCCTCTGTTTTCTTAGACAGACCCTCTGTGGCAACAGCATTGTGACTGGTAGACTGAGAAGGTGTGTTGGTTACTTTACCAAATAGTAAGTGTTGGAAGCAGGGAAGCTCTTCCTCCTCACTAGATGTGTTCTCTTCTGAGGACTCTAATTTCCTGGCCCCTCTTTGGTGACCCTGGGCCAAATGTGTATCATCTAAAGGGCTAGGGCTCCTTCTGAATTCTCCTTTCTGGACACTTTTGCTAAAGACAGCAGATCTTTCCTTAATGTCACTTTCAGCAAAGCTGATTTTTCCCTTTACTTTGTCACCATTTAATAGATCATCGGGTGTCTCCGAACAAACCTGAGAAGCACAACTACTTCCCATAGGTTGTTCGGGGTTATCTAAAATTAGACATGGAGAGAAATCTGCATTAACAGACAGAACTACGCCTTCATTTTCTCCTTGCCTTTTCATTTCCGGATGTTTACAGTTATTTACAGGAAGGCTTTGCTTATAGACTTCAGGTTGCATAAGACCTAATCTGAGCATAGCATTTAATTTAGGTCCTCGGTTTCCACCTAGCTCTGCCTGAATGTTTTCACCACTGGAACCTACTTCATTAATACTAGAGCCTACTTCATTAGTACTGGAACCTACTTCATTAACACTGCTTGAGCTGACTTCTTTAAAGGTGCTTTCTCTGATGTTATTTTGGCTAATTGTGCTCACTGTACTTTGAATGACGCTCTCATTTCCCATTGCTCTTTCAGGTGACATTGAATGTTGCTCAAACCTTTCCTCTGACGGGTTTTTCTTACATAGAGTTTTAACAGATGATCTGATGGGAGAAAGTGGTGGTATATGATAAGGGTTTTGGGAAATTCCATGGTTATTTGCAATAAGGAGTTCAGTTTCCTTGCCTCTGAACTGAGATGACTGACAAAGCCTAGCACCTCCTTTTATGCTACATTTGGCATCATTGCCTGGCTTCTTAGCTTTCTGACCAACTGCAGAAAAGCCTGCAGTTGCATGAACTGCCTGCACATACTTGATTTCAGACTCTTTCTTTCCCTGATTTTCTTCTCTCTGTCCACATTCAAGAGTGACTTTTGGACTTTGTTTCCTTAAGGCCCCAGAGTGGGCACAGACCGTTGCACAGTCCTTGTCTGGATCTCCTGGATTTGAAAACAGAGCAAATGACTGACGCTTTGAAACCCTGAACATATTGAGTACATACTGTACATCAAGTTCACTCTCTTCCATTTCTATGCTTGTCTCCTGAGTGTGGTTATCTTCGCATGTCAATGGATCTGCAAAACCCTCTGTGTCATTTCTAGCATCTTTAGAACAACCGTGGATAGGTTCCTTGGGGTTTTCAATTGCTGCGCACAGACTCGCACGTTGATTTGGTGCTGTTTTTGCCTTCCTTATTAGGGTGTCAGCTCCCAGTAACGAGATACTGTCCTGAGTGCTGTCATCAGTGTCAGGTACCAATGAAATATTGGTACTCTCTACAGATCTTTCAGTTTGCAAACCTCGTCCTCCACTCAATAGCAGCTCTTTGGGATCTCTGGTACTATCAGACACTTGAATCGTTCCTCGGCTCTCTTCTATTTCTTCTCTTCGAAGGCTAGGATTGACAAACTCTTGAGGTTTATTAGAACTTGAACAGTTAGGGAAAAACCCAGGTACGTTTGTTAAATTTAGCTCTGGAAAAGCATGACTGGCAAGTCTCTTATTTATCTGTTCACCTGGCTTACTACCCTTCTTGGCTCCAGTTGCAGGTTCTTTATCTTCCATGAGCTGAAGCGTTTTGCTGTGTCGGACTGGCATTTGGTCCAGATGTTGTTTCTTCATCTCTTCACTGCTAGAACAACTATCGATCTGTAGTTCGCTATGATCAGGTGGGCTTGGATTTCTATTGACTACGAATTCAAGCACACAAGCGTGCCTGGTGGAGGACTTCCTCCTCAGCCTGTTCTTCTTAGGGGCTTTCAAACTGGAGCTATTTAATTCCAGTTCCATAGTGCTTATACTGCTGCTTATCGGTTCAGCTTTGCTTCTAAAAGCAGATTCTTTTTCCAATGATTCTGTTGGGTTAGCATTTTTCTCATTCTGAACATAATCACCTTTTGTTTCATTCTCAGGACCATTATTTATAATATTCATCACATGACCATTTCGCTCGATTTGGTCAGTTCCCTCAACTAGCTCTTCAGGAGTCTTTGGAACAATGGCCAAATCTACTTTCTTGATAAAATCCTCAGGATGAAGGCCTGATGTAGTTCTCCTTTTACGCTTTACTTTATTCGTGAGGGGATGGGCTCGTGTTGTCTGAGGTTCTATAGCACATGCTCCTATAATTGGATCTTCATTCGTGTGGCTCACGTTAGGGAGGCTTGCCTTCCTCCGGTAGGTTTTCCCAAATATTTTATCTTCGATATTACTCTCTACTGACTTGGTGTGGACTCTTTCACTTTCACATATCAAAGCATCCTGAGGATCACTGGCCATTAAGTCTATTTTCTCAGAAGAACCAGAATATCCGTCCACTTCATTTGGAACTTCTATTGCACCAGCTACTTCACTATTCAATTCAGATCCCCCGTCATGTGAGTCATCGGGAGTTAACATTTCATCACTTCTGGAAAACCACTCATTAACTTTCTGTATGCTACTATTCAGTGTTATCCAAGGAACATCTTGGGAATCTCTAGGACTGTCAGAGCATGGAGGTTTCTGTTTCTTCAGTTCTTTTCTCCCACACAGGGGATCAGCATTCAGAAGTACCTTTTTCTCTGTGCTGGGAGTCTGCCTATCATTACATGTTTCCTTACTTTCAGCCCATCTGCTCTGTTGGCTCCTTCCTAAGCCAGGCTGTTTGTTTTTATTACAGAATTCAGCCTTCTCTACATTCATTCTGTCTTTAGTGAGTAATAAACTGCTGTTCCCATGCCATAATGAGCTGGCATGAGTATTTGTGCCACATGGCTCCACATGCAAGTTTGAAACAGAAATACCCTGATACTTTTCTGGATGCTTCTCAGTTGCATGCTTCTCAGTGGTGGTCAAATCTTTATTACCGGATTGATGATGTTCAATATTTGTTATGTCCTCAGAAATTTCACAAGCAGCTGAAAGTATACAAAAACAACAAGGTGCTTAAAAATTGCATTACCATGAAAAAATATGTACACTTAATATGTACACTTAATACAACTTGGAAATAAAGCACCTGGCTATTTTTAGAGAAACTAACCTCACAAACCACCAAGTATACTGAAGATGTAGCTCATGCACTTTCAGAGAATTCCTATTTATCTAGATTCTCATTATTTCCACTCATGATACTTAAAACTTTAACTTCAGAATTCTCCCTGTTCATAAACCACACCTCCTATTTCCCTAACCTCTGACAGTGAACTAAAAGCAGACTGGGTATCAGATATACAGTGCTCTGTTCTATCTTCCGACTCATACTCCCTATATTTAAATACCAGTGTACAGGAAGGGAAAAATGAAGGGGGGGAAATCGGAGGGGGAGATGAACCATGAGAGACTATGGACTCTGAGAAACAAACTGAGGATTCTAGAGGGGAGGGAGGTGGGGGGATGGGTTAGCCTGGTGATGGGTATTAAAGAGGGTACGTACTGCATGGAGCACTGGGTGTTACACACAATGAATCATGGAACACTACATCAAAAACTAATGATGTAGGGCGCCTGGGTGGCTCAGTTGGTTAAGCGACTGCCTTCAGCTCAGGTCATGATCCTGGAGTCCCGGGATCGAGTCCCGCATCGGGCTCCCTGCTCAGCAGGGAGTCTGCTTCTCCCTCTGACCCTCCTCCCTCTCATGCTCTCTGTCTCTCATTCTCTCCCTCGCAAATAAATAAAATCTTAAAAAAAAAAAAACAAAAAACTAATGATGTAATGTATGGTGATTAACATAACATAATAATTAAAAAAAATAAAAATAAAAGAATGCTAAAAAAAAAAAAAAAGATGAAACACAAACCCGTCAATTAAAAGGCAACAACCAGTTACATAGGGTACTATTATAATCACATCAGCCTCGTGCCATTGAAACAGATCAGCCTGTACCATGACATTTGAGAAAGAAGGACATTCGAACTCTGCAAAGAGATGTTGTGAATTATAAATGTCCCAAATGGTCTTCAGAATAATCTGATTACAGTACAGGATCTACCCATTCTCTCTTCAATGCCCGTTAAGTTGGGAAGACTTATCATTACCCTTTTTTGCAGAATTCAAACTGGCTTCAGCCCTGGCTCCTTGAGGGGTGATTTGTAACAACTCGTCACCTTCCACACTACAGAGAAAAGACAGAAGCCTTAATGAGAAACACTAGTTATATGCTCAAAGAGCTGTCAAATAAGCAAGATCAAGTATTTTAGCTCCTCTAGGTATGGTTGCAGTAAGCTGATCAATTTGATTCACTTTTTGAAGTTTGCACTCTGCTTTAGAAACTTCCAGTCAAAATGAAATGGTCAAAGACTGAGGAAAAACAGTCACAAAAATCAGAGTAGTCGCATAGATACATTGCTTTATGGACGGGCAAAAGAGAACTAAAATTTAAATGGTAGCCAAACAATACCCAAAGATAGTAAAGGAAAAAAAAAAAAAACCAACATAATTTAAAAGTATATCTTAATGAGAAAGCAAGAGCAAAGATACTTAAACAAAGGGCGCGCTGGGATAGAGCAGACATTCTAATAAAACACAACGCTGCCTCTGTGCTTCTCTTCCAGCTAAAAAACATTTTCTCCCAATGAGAGATTAGGAAAAAGTCATTTGCAAACAAGATCTGACTGGCAATGGTACCACCATAGTTCAGACAAGCCATCACAGATCTTAGGGTTAAGCAATAATTCCTAAGGAAAGCAATTTGACAGGTAACCCAGTTGGGGGGTGGTGGCTTGTAGATTATTGTATAATTCATATAGACAAAGCTTGAGAGATAGATGGAATTAAGGAACAAAAAAAGAATTGAAAATGAAGCCCTTTAATATTTTCATGAGCCAAAATGCTACTGTGCGTGAGGAACTAAGTCAGACACAACTGTCTGCTGGAAGCAAGTCTGAGCAGGATTCTGTTATTTTATACTCTTCTGGACTCCACTAAGAGGTTTTCTCACCTATAAAAAGTAAACTACCTTTAAGGTCTGTTCCAATGCCATGATTCTAACCTAAAAACCAATCCTTAATATTAATTAACTAAATACAAAAATGCCAACTACACAGACACAGGCTCTCTTTAACTCACCTGCAATAAGTTGCCTTATTAACTGTATCTTCAGAAGAATCAGATCCTAAAAAAATTCCCCAGATAACAAATCAATAAAAGGATTTTTATTGAAAGAGTTAATAAATGTACTCGTTGCACAACAGATATTCATTCAAGAAATATTACTGCACACTCACTATATATAAAATCTTCAGACATAATGAAACATATGGCAAGTCACACAGAAGTCCCAAGTCTGAATCACAGCTCTGCCACTTGCCAGCTTTGTTTTCTTGGCAAAATGTCTCAACCTCCGTGTGCCTTTTTTTGCTCATGTGTAAAGTAAGTATAATAACATTAACAACCTCATGGGTTTGCCAAGGATCTTAAATGAGTTTTGCAAGTAAGGCCCACTAGTGCCTGGACCGTGGTAAGTGCTCCTAAATATTCGCTATTATAGTTATTTTGATTATTTTTATGACACAACACCTGTTGTCTTGGGACTTATGATCTTTAAGAGGGGAAAAGACATACAGGTAATTTCAAAAGAATCTGGTAAGTGCTATGGTAGACATATGGTGGTGCTTGGGAACCCAAAGAGGGTCACTCTTTCCAATTATAAATACATTCTAAAAGATAAGACAATTAGAGAGACCTGTTTGAATGGAGCTCTGCTCTTCTTAAAAGTCTTCCTAGTCTAGTACAATGTATCCTGGATCCCTCCAAATGCTCTAGCCATCCCATCATGTTATTTCTTATCCCTACTCTCCATCTTCCCAAAGCGTGTTTACACATGCTATAATCAAGACAGCCTTCCTTTGTTCTCTTTATAAAATAAGGGTCTTATTTTATAAAAAGGTGAGCACTACATCTTTTACACTATCTGTAACACACCATAAGGCTAGAAAAATAAAATTATTTTATTTCCACTTCCCAAAGTTCCCTGTCATTGTATAAATTATGAGGCTTTTGGTATAACTGTAAGACAATAATACAGCAACTATTATTCTAAACTTACAAAATCTGTGTCTCTTACCCAATTCAATGTAGACAGACTTATTCTGAGGCTGTATCTGCTGCTTTGTCCTCAGAGATCTCACAAGTCCAAGGTCAGAGAGTTGAACACTAAGATTGGTTTCCTGCTAAGCAGTACAGTAAAGAATGATCAACTAATTATTGGCCGGTTCTGTGTTTCTTTTCTTGAAGAGAAACTCCAGGCCATGGACAAAACAGACCATCATAATTAGCTAAAATTTGACACCTGGAAAAAACACTTGGCAAACTACAAATCAAAATGTATGAGTTATATGTGGTTTGAATATTTTTTCCTCTCTCTGTTGTTTTAAGCTTTTCTAAACTGAATATGTATTATCTATGTAATTTTTTGAAGAAAAGCGTATTTTGAAGCTAATACTTTGTGTTATACTATAGAAAGGGAATGAAATTCATTTAGTACACATTTCCAATCACATCTGATAACAGGGTTATGAATAAAAACCCAGCAGTCCTAAAAACATTCAGTATAGGAAAGAATATTTAAAAATCCTACATTACTTTGATGAAACTTTCCTTCTTTTTGAGTCCTTCAACATCTACTGAAAAATGAATGCTGGTACGATGAGAACTATTATTTTTAAGATCTGCATTATTCATTCATATGCAAGTAACAACAGAGCAAATCACTGCATTTTCTTTGACAATTACACCTCTTAAGTTGAAGCAATTCTCAAATGGTAAAAACTGACTTTTTTCCCAGGCAACTTTTCAAAGAAAATAAATTAGAAGATACTTCCTCATGCCTGAAGAATTGCCGTGAGATGGTTATTTTAAAAACCAGCAAGCTCAAACCTTAAAGACATCAGTGACCTCATGGCTATTTTAGACAAGCATCAGAATGGATAAAGCACTAAAGCAGGGGATGGACCCAGGTCTCTCTTGCCCACACTAGGTACATGGACCTTCTCTCAGCTCTTCTAACTCTTGACCAACCACTTAATTTACTATCTTACCTTGTTTACTGCCTTTTTTTTAAAAAAGAAGTTTTTATTTTTTTAAAGATTTTATTTATTAGAGAGACAGCGATTGAGCAGGAGGGAGAGGGAAAGATAATCTGAAGCAGACTCTGCATTGAGCACAGAGCCCGATGTGGGGCTTGATCCCATGACCCCCAGATCATGACCTGAGCTGAAACCAAGAGTAGGATGCTTAACCGACTGAGCCACCCAGGTGCCCTATGTTTACTGACTTTTTACATAAAGCCATGAGCATCTAGCACCTTCACTAATTCACAATGCTCAATAAAGAGATGTTACCAAAATAAATGAAAATGGCTTTACCAAGGCAGGGTTTTCAGGTTCACTCTGTCGAAGTCTTTTGGCACGGTTTCGATAGCCCATACTTTGGATAATAGAAACTTCCTCCTTTAGATGCTCAGGAGAGTTATTTTCCTTTTTTGAAAAGTTATAGCTGTTTGCAACTATGAATCACAAAGGGAAATGTTATTGTTGTAGTTAGAAACAATATCGTAACTGTATCAAAGAACCAAACGAAATCCTGTGTATGCTCTCTCTGGTTTGTGAAGACAATGCATTAAAGCTTACCTAACATTTTTTTAATCTACCTTGGAAATTCTACTCCTAAGAAACACACAGACTGTCAAAGTTATTTCTAATCTTTTTTTTCCCCACCTCAATACTAACAAATTTGCCTATTAATACCATATTTCATTGAATCCAAGATATCAATGATGCAAGACGCACCATTATTTTCTACGCCACTTAGAGAGAAAACACACTAAATTAACAATGGCACGCCACAGGTGGTAAATTGCTCCCAATTTTGGAGATGCTAAAATGTGAAAAATGTGCATCTTAGGACCTATAAAATGAGGTGTGAGACCAGCGGGAATGATTTAAAAAATAAATCACAGAGAAAGAGTTAAAATTAGCATAGACCAAAAGGTGCTATTGCCTATTCACAGAATAACTGTGAAAACTTCCTGAGTTTTAGTGGCCAGCCGCTTGAGAGCTGGCCCCCGGGGCTATGCAACACTTACACTGCAATCCTGTGTCAAGCTCAAAAGCATGAATGATTTTCAACAGCTCTTCAACAAGTTGACTAAATCTTGTACTTTCTTGTAGGCTTCTGAAATTAAATTGTTTGAGAAACACTCAGCAAAGGATTATCAACTTTTTAAGGACACTAAAATAAGGAAAGATGTGTAGACAAAAAACAGATGTAGCAACAGTAAAAAAATTCTATTTAGAGAACAGAGCTATGAGTGGCATTAAATCAAAACATCATCAACATCAGAACAAACTGTGTGTCAGGATGGGTTGTTTTCATTTTTTTTTTTTTTTTTGCCATTCAAGCCTACCAAAAGCCTATTATCTAAAATAACAGTACTCTGAATCCATAGTAGATATAAATCCACTGCATAGAGAATTTACCATTCTTAACACCTGAACCCCATCCACCCAACCTCCTAATCTGAGCTCTCAGGGATTTCTGTGAAATGATGATTTTGTTACTTCAAAAGCAGATAGACTGATGTAGGAAAGATGTTAGGGTTCGAAGCCAAGAATTCTTGAGACGTCTTTGGTGCAAAAAGGTGGTTTTATTAAAGCACGGGGACTGGACCCGTGGGCAGGAAGAGCTACAATGGGGTCATGAGGAGTGGCCCATTATATACTTTCAAGTCGGGAGGGAGTTAGGGATAGCGTAAGTCTCTAAGGAATTTTGTAAGCAAGGTTTCCAGGACCTTGAGGGGGCTAGTTATTGTTAGGAAAAGGTCATTTATTCCTGTCTAATAAAACCTTAGTCATAGAATGGTGATTAACATAACATAATAAAATAAAAAATAAAAAAAAAACCTTAGTCATGAGACCCTTCAGATGTATATCGGTGGGTCATATGCTTGGGGGATGATTGCCAACATTATCTTGGGGGTTAGAGATAAAGGAATTTTTATACGTTAAAGTAGACTTACAAGATCCTGGAGGGTCAGGCTAAGATTGCCATTTGCCCTGGGCAAAGTGTCAACATGGAGGCAGTTGAGTCCCTAGAGGAATGTCACTCTGCCCGTTTCAAGGACTTGTCAATGGGCTGTAAGTAGTAAGGAAGTTTAATAATTTTTCTTCTGCCTTTGTTTCCCACATCATAGATGATAATGTCAAAAGAGAGATTTCGGTTTAGGAAAAGTTGTAGGACAATGTAATTCATTTATTCCTTTAAATATCTGAGTGAATACTATGTGCCAAACATTGAAAAAACAGCATTGACTGAGACAGAAAAAGCCAGTGCCCTAAGAGAACTTACGTCCTGGTGGGAGGGACCCACAATGTATAAACACGCTGTGTGTGTATAAATAATTACGTAGAAATAAGCGCAAGAAAGAAAAAGAAAAGCAGGACCTGAAGACAATGGGGGCAGAATGGTACAGTCCCACTTTAGATAAGACTGCACGTTTTTGCGCCATTCAGAAGCGTTAGAAAGAGGCAATGAATTGCTAATACCTTTATAAGACAGATCTACCATAAAACTTTCAAGAAAATGACTTCAGAAATAATTTACTCCGTTAGCCTAACACTCATTTATACATTTTTCTACTGATGAATAGTTTGAGAGGAACACCGGCTCTGTTATTAAGGAATTTCTACTTTTCCCTGCTGTTGATGTGTCCAACCTCCGATCACTACCCAAATTAGATACCTTTTGGTTATATCGTTCTTACACAAAGGACACTGTGAAGGTCCTTTCCTCTGGTTGAGAAGTTTCAGCATACAAAATCTATAAATTATAAAGAACGAAAAGAACAATTCAAGTTACTTTTTTTTTTGGTAGACAGTATTCAAAAGGCAAATAGCCATGAAAAGATAATCTCACGACTGCCCTTAAGAGCCATTTTAAACGTAATGGCAGGTGAATTACAACCAATGGCTTTAACTGTTTTTAGATGCTGCATAAGCAGAAAACCAAACTACATAAGCAATGATCTAAGAAAACTGAACTTACATGCATAGGGCTGACTGTTATGATCAAATAAAACTAATTAAAAAGTTAATATGGCATATTTAATGATATATTCATAATTATTTCACATTGCATAATCAGATATAAATGGTAAATAGTTTAAGTAAAACGATTATAATTAGTTTAAAAATTCAGCACGTCACTACAAAGCTATAGTAAATCAAGACAGTGTGGTGTTGGCATAAAGACAGACCTATACATCGACAAAACAGAACTGACAGTACAGAAAAACCCATATATCTAAAGGTCAGTTGATTTTATTTATTTATTTATTTATTTATTTATTTATTTATTTATTTTTAAAGATTTTATTTATTTATTTGAGAGAGAGAATGAGATAGAGACAGAGAGAGCATGAGAGGGGGGAGCGTCAGAGGGAGAAGCAGACTTCCTGCTGAGCAGGGAGCCCGATGTGGGACTCGATCCCGGGACTCCAGGATCATGACCTGAGCTGAAGGCAGTCGCTTAACCAACTGAGCCACCCAGGCGCCCGGTCAGTTGATTTTAAACAATGACACCAAGATAATTAAATAGAAAAAGAATAGTCTACCAACAAATAGTGTTGGGACAACCAAATGGTCACATGCAAAAAGAAGAAGCTAGAATCCTCACACAATCCAAAAAAGTTAACTCAAAATGGATCACAGAATTAAATGTGAGAACTAAAACTATAAACCTTTTGACCTTGGGTTAAGCAATGATTTCTTAAATACACAAACAACCAAAGAAAAAATAGATACATTGGTCTAAATCAAACTTAAGAACTTTTGTGCTACAAATAATACCATGAAGAAAGTGAACGGCCAGGGACACCTGGGTGGCTCAGTCGGTTAGTGTCTGCCTTCGGCTCAGATCATAATTTCACGGTCCTGGGATTGAGCCCTGTGTCAGGCTCCCTGCTCGGCGGGGAGTCTGCTCCCCCCCTCCCTCTGCTCCTCCCCACCTCCCTGACTCATGCTTGTTTGCTCTCTCTCTCTCAAATAAATAAAATCTTAAAGAAAGAAAGAAAGGGAAGGGCCAGTCCACAGAATGGGAGAGAACATTTGCAAATCATACACCTGGTAAGAGACTTGTATCCAGAATATATAAATAACTCTTACAACTCAATAATAAACAGAGAAATAAACCAACTAAAAAATAGGCAAAGGATTTGAATTTTCTCCAAAGGAGATATACAAATGGTCAATAAGCACATAAAAAGATGCTCAATATCATTAGCCATCAGGAAAATGCAAACCAAAGCCATGATGAGATGCTACTTTACATCTACTGGGATGGCCATAATTTAAAACATGTATTGCAGAAGATGTGGAGAAACTGAAATCCTCATTCATTGCTGGTGGGAATATAAAACAATGCAGCAACTTTGGAAAACAGTTTGGCAGCTCCTCAAAATGTTAAATACAGAGTTACCATATGACTCTGGAAGTCTGCTCCTAAAGTTAATGAAAACCTAAGTCCACACAAAACTTGTACACAAATGTTCATGGCAGCACTATCCATTACAGCCAAAAAGCAGAACAATCCAAACGTCCATCAACTACTGAATGAATAGACTAAATGTGGTATATCCACACAATGGAATATTATTCAGCCATAAAAAAGAACAAAGTATTGATATGCTACAATATGAACTTTGAAAACATCATGTTCAGTGAAAGAAATCAGACACAAAAGTCATACATTATATGATTCCACTTATATGAAATATCCAGAATAGACAAATCTATAGAGACAAAAAATAGATTTGTGGTTGCAAAACAGGAAATGGAGGGGAAATGGGGAGTAGCTGCTAATGGGTACAGGGTTTTTTTGGGGGGTGATGAAAATGTTCTAAACTTGGGGTGCCTGGATGGCTCAGTCAGTTAGATGTCTGCCTTTGGCTCAGGTCGTGATCCCAGAGTCCCAGGATCGAGCCCTGAGTCCAGCTGCTCGCTCAGTGGGGAGTCTGCTTCTCCCTCTGACCCTCCTCCCTTTCGTGCTCTCTCTCTCACTCTCTCTCAAATAAATAAAATCTTAAAAAAAAATTCTAAACTTAGATTGTAGTGATGGTTGCACAATTGTGAATATACTAAAAAACAACCCAAAAAAACAAAACAAAAAAAAAACCCTACAACCCTGAACTATACATTTAAAATGGGTGAATTTTATAGCATATAAATTATATTTCAATAAAAATGTTTAAAAAAAAAGCTCGGGGCGCCTGGGTGGCTCAGTTGGTTAAGCGACTGCCTTCAGCTCAGGTCATGATCCTGGAGTCCCTGGATCGAGTCCCGCATCGGGCTCCCTGCTCGGCGGGGAGTCTGCTTCTCCCTCTGACCCTCCCCCCTCTCATGTGCTCTCTCTGTCTCATTCTCTCTCTCTCTCAAATAAAAATAAATAAAATCTTTAAAAAAAAAAAAAATAAAAAAATAAAAAAAATAAAAAAAAAGCTCAAGGCAGGGAGAAAATGTACTCATTTTCATATTCACAGTGTGTGCTGTGATAGCTGGCATAACCAAGTCACTCACTAGAAGTCTAAGGAATGAAGAAGGTTCCACCCTTCTGGAACAGGTGGGCTTTTAGAGCATCTCTGGGTGGAGAACAATTTTGGTGGTTATCTCAGACAGCAAATATGCCTAAGAAGACATGAAGGACACATGCAACATATTCTAATAAGTCTGCTTCCTTAAAAAAAAAAAAAAATACTATTCCTACTGACTGGTGGTGTCTATAAAGATCAATGTTCCCTTAGGAAGAAGACAAAAGACTCTGAGAAAAGACAGGTAGAAAGGGAAAAAGGGAAGAGAGCAGTAGAGACAGCTGTGGAGACAATCATCATAAACAGGGATTCAGTCATACCACCAATCTTTACTACATGTCCAGTACTGTTCTAGATGCAGGGGATTCAGCGGAAAAGCAAAATAAAATCCCTGCCATCATAAAGAACAGAATATTCTGGCGAGGGAGGTGACTGGGGAAGGGAGCAGGGAGCGGACATTGGCAGTGAAAAGAACCACGAAAGAAAAGAGGGAGTTGAAAAGGCGGCGGGAATGGTGAGCCAGCAGACGCAGAGAGTACTTTTAACTGACCCAGTTCTCAAACACACAGTGCCCTCTCTTATTCTACACAACAACCCTGATGTATTTGTCTTCATTTTACAATACAGAGGGCCCCAGGGATGGTCAAGGAGACTAGAGTCCTTCTTCACCTATACAGATGCTCCATGACCATGCTGTACTCAACAACAGTTCTACAGTGTAGGGGACAGGGGTGTCAAAAAGCTACCTGCATTGTATATAATCCCCTTTAAAGAGCCACAGACGAGGCTACCACTCCTTGAGAAGACGCAAATCCTACCTATACTATACCATAATGGCCCTAGGAGGCACCAGTGCATTACACTGGCAAATGGTATAATTACACATTTCATAGGAGGGATAGGGAGGGAATCTCCTGAACAGAGCACTGCAGCATATAGTAGCTAAGCCACAGAGTGACAAGCTACATTACAGAGTGTTGTAGCCCATACAATAATTACACAAATAATGCAGGGGAGCTAGGTAAGTAGAAATCAACCAAGACATAGGTTCCAATCTTTCCTTATACTAGAAAAAGAACAGATGCCTCAAGGTTGTTAACTAAACTCAAAAGAGAAAATGAACTTGTACATCACTTGAAAAGACTAAGCTAAGGAACGTACCAACAGACCAACAGAACATTGGTATATCCTTCACGGCTGAGAAGAATTTGTTAAATTCTGTTTTAGAGCTCTGGGGAATCCATGTGATGCACCAATTAAATGAGAACACACATATATATAAGTTCTATACGAGGTTCTCAGTAAAAACGTGAGTCTTCTTTTTCTTAAGATTGTATTTTTTTTTTAAGATTTTATTTATTTATTTGTGAGAGAGAGAGAGAGAGCATGAGCAGGGGGAGCAGCAGGCAGAGGGAGAGGGAGAAGCAGGCTCCCCGCCGAGCAGGGAGCCCGATGCGGGACTTGATCCCAGGACCCTGGGATCATGACCTGAGCCGAAGGCAGACGCTTAACCAACTGAGCCACCCAGGCGTCCCTAAGATTGTATTTTTTTAGTAATCTCCACACCCAATGTGGGGCTCAAACTTACAACCCCGAGACCAAGAGTCACGTGCCAGCCAGGCACCCCAAGTTTTCAGCCTCTTCAATTTCTAAAGCCCAATGTTTAAGGAAAAACAATGTATTTTTTAAGCCAATGTAGTATGTTTTCTTAAGAGTGGTGTCAGATTTTTAAAGCTGATAAGAAACAGTAAAATCACAGTGACAAACTAATTTGGGGGGACTTTCAGAGTACTCATTTCTGGGCACGTCTATAATTAATAATGTTATGGAAACTCATTTAATTTTGAGCTGTTGGTCCAAATCTATCCCAGCAGGAAGCAATAAATTAATAGTTCTAAGTCTGGGCAAAATAAAGGCAGGATGACTTTTGGCTTCCTACAATTACACTGGGTGCACTTTGGATTCCTGCCAACAGATCATGAACCAATGCAGTCCCTAGTTAAAGGAAATAAAGACCTTGAGAGCTCCATAGCTTAGCACGTCAGTGTCCATTTGTGTTGCTGGTCCCACCACACCTTGTCAGTTTTGATAACAGGGCTCTTTCTTCTCGATCAAACCTCTTATTTGTACTTAGTCCCAATCATTAAGAATCTATCTTGAGCTCTTCATCTGGAAGATAGTGCCTAGGTTCCTTGCCCAGTATCCCAGTCCTGCGGTCAAAATTCTTGTCTCTTAGGGACAGGAATCTTTACCCTAGCCCTCAGCCTCCTATAGTTGGATCCCTGCCACATCTCTTCCCTTATAACCACCACCCTACACTTGTGTTCATTTTTGCTCCTAGACTCCTGAGAGACTATGTTCAATCTATTTGCTAGATTATCCTTGTCTTGCCTATTTCTACATCTCTGATGTACCAACCCAATCTGCTAAATTCCAGAATTCCCTGATATCATGATCTAATGTATCTAGCCATCAACCCTCCCTGACACTGACTCACCACTTACCTGGATTGCGGAGATCACAACCACAGTCAAAGTCAGGCACTTAACTGACTGAGCCACCCAGGCGCCCCCCAACACAACTCCTATATATGTATGCAGTTAGTTTCTTTTCCCTGGACAGTCTACTTTCTTCTCTTCATACCTTTGCTCATATTATTTACTCTGCCTGTAATTTCCTTCTTCCACAAGCTCTCAAAGCAACGAATGTTCACAATGCAATCTCTTCTTTACTCGCTATAATATTATGTATTCATTACTCAAGGTGACAGGAAAGCATACAGTACATTTCAGAAAGATTCTCATGAAGAAACAGTGAAAGTCCCAGCATTTAAAAGGTTAATTTTCATCTATCTATAACTTTTTAAATACTGGGACTTTTATTTATTTTTTAAGAGAGAGAGCAGAGCCAGAGAGAGAGAGAGAGAGAGAGCATGAGTGGGGGAAGGGGCAGAGGAAGAGGGAGAAGCAGGCTCCCTACTGAGCAGGGAGCAGGACGCAGGGCTTGATCCGAGGACCCCAGGATCATGATCTGAGCTGAAGGCAGACACTTAACCGACTGAGCCACCCAGGTGTCCCAATACTTGGACTTTTAAATTTTGTTTTACGAAAGTATCGATCTCAAAGAAACCAGTTCTATACCACAATAGTTTGAGAAGCTTCCCTCCAGGGGCCACAAAACTAAAAATTCTTAAAGCAGAGTGATAAAGCTGTGCTGCCTTGGCACCTGACAGGGAGAAGGGCCTCAGGAATCAGAAGGAAAGTTGTGGGAGCAGATCTAGGACCGTGAGGTGGCACGGGAAAGGGGTGAGAGGCAGTGGGAATGGGCTCTGGATCCTTGTTGGGACAGATGAATGGGAAGAATAAGGTAGAATTCAGAGGAAGTAAGGGTCCAGCTAGCTGGTAGACCTGCGTTCGGCTATCCCTCAGGAGGGAACAGGTTTCCTTCAGCTTCAACCAGGCTCATTATCCTTATCACAGAAGTCTTCATGTTTCTTAGGTTATGGAAACATTCTAAGAATCTGATGAAAATTATGGGCTTTCTTTCCCAGGAAACTGCACATGCCTATAGCTTTTAATACAATTAAATTTAAAACTGAATATAATTCTAGGACATTCATGAAAACCATTCACAGATCCCAACTTAAGAACTCCTGAATTAAAAATTCCTAAAAAAAAAAAAAAAAAAGTTCCTGAGGGAGCTCCTGGCTGGTTTAGTCAGTACAGCATGCGACTCTTGATCTCAGGGTTGTAAGTTTGAGCCCCACATTGGGTGTAGAGATGGAGGGAAGAGAAAGGCAGGGGTTGGAGGTAGAAGGGAAACATGCTCTGCATCATATAACCTTTTGTGCTAGTTAAACTCATTACCATAGACATGGCTTTCATTTCCGATTAAAAATATCTAAAAACAAATTAGTTGGCATTCAGGGCCAGTCTCAGTCACAGCTTTACATCAGGGAGGAGAGAACCCCCTTGTTCCACCAAATCACCTACCAAATGTTTTCCCAAATTCTTTCACCAAGAAACATTTTCAAAAGACAAGATCCTTAAAAATGTAAATATAACTTGAATCATTGGTATGAATGAATTTCACCCTAAACATAAACTGGTATCAGATCCTTTCCTATCTTCACAAGGATTATGAAGCATGCAAACATTGAACCTTAGAAGGGAGAAAGCAGAGTGATGAACAGAAATAACAGAAAGGAGAAACTGGGAAATTGCTTACTGCACAATTGCTTGTAACCTGCTTTCACCCAGGGACACAAAAACAAACAGCTATTCGGAATGATTTCATATCCCACTAGATAAATATGCCAACATTTTCCCAGGAACCATGGTTACAACCAACTTCCAAAGGTTTTGTAAGTACTCCGAGGCAGAATGAAACAGAGTTAGATTTTTCTTTTTCACTTAACTCAAGTAGCTAAAGCTTCTATAAAGTTATTTCCAATGTTGTGAAGAATAAGCACAAAAGCTAAACGATGGAGCCACATGAAACATTCAAACTTACTTGCAAAATATGTGATCACACTTTGTGGAAACAGGCTCTTTGATCAACTCCAGACTAGAAGGATAGAAAAAAAAAAAAAAAAAGAAAAGAAAAGAAAGAAAGAAGGCTCAATAATTCATTTCAATATAAATAAATTCTTGGTATAGAAGTACAACTTTAAGCTGCTGTAACTGAGTCATTTAAGTTATTAAATGCTTTAAGTTCATTTAATAAGTATTTATTAAATGTCTGTTGTGCTAGGAGCCAAAAATACAACAGAGAATTATGATCCTTACCTTCCTGAGCTTTCAGCTATCAAAACAATATATTACTCTTTTCAATACTGTTATCTTTAGCATTTAAAAGATTGGCTGACATTACTCCATTATTTATTAGTTTTCACTGATACATTTTTCAAGCTAAATTTGGGAGGAACATCCTGTATCTTAACTAAACTTTAAGCTCCATGAAGACAACAAACTTCTTGTATTTCTTTTGGATCCCCTCACAGCACTTTTTTTTTTGCATGTGACTGCCTTTTTATTTTTTATTTTATTTTATTTTTTTAAGATTTTATTTATTTATTTGACAGAGAGAGACACAGCAAGAGAGGGAACACAAGCAGGGGGAGTGGGAGAAGCAGGCTTCCCGTGGAGCAGGGAGCCTGATGCGGGGCTCGATCTGAGGACCCTGGGCTCATGACCTGAGCCGAAGGCAGATGCTTAACGACTGAGCCACCCAGGCACCCCTGCCTTTTTATTTTAAATTTCTTTTTCTTTTTTTTTTAAGTAATCAATACATCCAATGTGGGGATCGAACTCACCACCCTGAGATGAACAGTCACATGCTCAATGGACTGAGCAGCCAGGCATCCCTTAAATTTCTTTTTTTAATGTTTTTAATTTATTTTTATTTTTTATTTGACAGAGAGAGACACAGTGAGAGAGGGAACACAAGCAGGGGGAGTGGGAGAGGGAGAAGCAGGCTTCCTGCCAAGCAGGGAGCCCAACATGGGGCTCGATCCCACGACCCTGGGATCACAACCTGAGCCGAAGGCAGACACTTAATGACTGAGCCACCCAGGCACCCCTTAAATTTCCTAATATGGAAATTTTCAAGCATTTACACAAATAAAATAGTAAAATGAACTCCATGTACCACCACTCAGTTACAGTTATCAACTCAAAGCCAGTCTTACTACATCCATACGAACACCAACCCAAAGCCCAGATTATTTTAAAATAAATCCCAGGAGTCATTCATTTCATCTATAAATATTTCTGATATATTTAGAAGACAAAGATCTTTTTAGGGTGACCATGAAACCATTATTACTCTCAAAAAATAATTTTCTTTAGGGGCGCCTGGGTGGCACAGGTTAAATGTCTGATTCTTGGTTTCAGCTCAGGCCCTGATCTCAGGGTCATGAGATCGGGCCCCGCGTCAGGCTCTGTGCTCAGCGTGGAGTCTGCTTAAAACTCTTTCTCCCTCTGTCCCTCCCTGCCACATTCTCTCTCTCTCGAATAAATAAATGAATCTTTAAAAAACAGTAATTCCTTTATATCATCTAATATATAATATTCTAATTTCCCTGTCTCTTAAAATTTAATAATTCAATCTATTTAGGGGCACCTGGGTGGCTCAGTCGTTGAGCGTCTGCCTTCAGCTCAGGTCATGATCCCGGTGTCCTGGGATCGAGCCCAGCATCCGGCTCCCTGCTCTGCGGGAAGCCTGCTTCTCCCTCCCCCGCTTCCCCTGCTGTGTTCCTTCTCTCACTGTGTCTCTCTCTGTCAAATAAATAAATAAAATTTTAAAAAATAATAATAATAAAATCTATTTAGATCAGGATTCAAAGAAGATCCATGCATTGCATTTGGTTGATATGTCTCAGGTGTCTTTTAATCTATAGATTTCGCCTCCCTTTCCCCCCTTGTCATTTATTTTATTTATTTTTAAAGATTTTATTTATTTATTTGACAGAGAGAGATAGCGAGAGAGGGAACACAAGCAGGGGGAGTGGGAGAGGGAGAAGCAGGCTTCTGCTGAGCAGGATGCCCGATGCGGGGCTCGATCCCAGGACCCCGGGATCATGACCTGAGCCGAAGGCAGACGCTTAACACCTGAGCCACCCAGGCGCCCCTGTCATTTATTTTAAAAAGTAGGTCATTTGATCTGTACCATTTTTTATTTTTTTATTTATTTTTTATTTTTATTTATTTATTTTTAAAGATTTTATTTATATTTTGACAGACAGAGACACAGTGAGAGAGGGAACACAAGCAGGGGGAGTGGGAGAGGGAGAAGCAGGCTTCCCGCTGAGCAGGGAGCCCAACATGGGGCTCGATCCCAGGACCCTGGGATCATGACCTGAGCCGAAGGCAGGCGCTTAACGACTGAGCCACCCAGGCGCCCCTGATCTGTACCATTTTTTAAAAAAGATTTTATTTATTTATTTGAGAGAGAGAGAGCAGGGGGAGGGGCAGAGGGAAAGGGAGAAGCAGACTCCCCACTGAGCAGGGACCCCGATGCAGGGTTCGATCCCAAGACCCCAGGATCATGACCTGAGCTGAAGGCAGATGCTTAACCGATTGAGCCACCCAGGTGCCCCCAATCTGTACCATTTCCCATATTCTGGATTTTACTGATTGTAACCCTATAATGTGGTTTAACATGTTCCTCTAGCCTCTAGTTCCTATAAACTAGACCTACAGGCTCGATCAAATTCAGATTCCATTTTTTGGTAAGAACACTTTACTAGTGGTACTGTGTGCTAGGACTTTTATTATGTCACTTCAGGAGGTACATGATGCTTGGCTTGTGATTACTTTGTAAAAAACAACGTAATAAATACCAAAGAAAATATAGAAAATAAAAAAATAAAATAGAAAACTATTAATATTTTGAGAAAAGAAAATTCGTCACTCAAATTCCCATCCCTACCGGCCTATTCACAAAATCTTAGTATCTTCCTGAGATTATTTCATTTACTAATAGAACAAGGAATTATTGGGCAGCTCCTATACACAAGTACTGCTCCTGGAGATGGAGGCACAGCAGTAGACAAAACAAAGTCTGTCCTCACAGAACTTTCACTCTAGTTGCAGTAAGACAGTTAACTGAGAATTAAACAAGAACATATGGGAATAAGGGCTAAAAATAAAAATAAAGCCCGGTAACAGGGATGGAGAGTGCCGTGTGTGTGTGTGTGGGGGGTGTATACAGAAAGGCCTCACTGAGGGGACATTGGCAAACAGTGGCATAATGTGAGGAAATAGGCTGTGCAACAATTGGGGGAAGAACATTCCAGCAGAGGGAGCAGAGAAGGCAGACTGAGCAAGCCCCTGCTGGTGTTTCTGAGGGTCAGCGAGCAGGCCATGGGGGAAGCACTAGTAGAAGAGGTCAGACAGGCAGCTGGGAGCCTGAGCAGGTAGGAACCTATAGGCGATTTTAAGTCTT
This sequence comes from Halichoerus grypus, assembly GCF_964656455.1. Lineage (NCBI taxonomy): Eukaryota > Metazoa > Chordata > Mammalia > Carnivora > Phocidae > Halichoerus > Halichoerus grypus. Next base: position 190,214,381 of record NC_135713.1, read on the forward strand.
TATCTTTTATTCTGAAAGAGAGCTTCAGCAACGGATTTTTGGTACGGTTCAGCCAGGACATCAAACAGGCCACCTGTGTATGGCAGGAATGTGGGTCTTTTCTTTACGTGTTTCACTTTTTAAAAAGGATCCCAAGAGGGGAGCCTGGGTGGCTCAGTCAAGCGTCTGTCTTCGGCTCGGGTCATGGTCCCAGGGTCCTGGGATCGAGCCCCGCATCAAGCCCCGCATCGGGCCCCGCATCAGGCCCCGCACTTCTCCCTCTCCCGCTCCCCCTGCTTGTGTTCCCTCTCTCGCTATGTCTCTCTCTGTCAAATAAATAAATAAATAAATATAATCTTAAAAAAAAAAAAAAGGATCCCAAGAAAACCTGGGGGACAATAGCCTCGTTGTGAAAGGTTTGGTAACACAACTCTTATGATCACAGGGCTTCTGACGCAGCACAGGTAACAGAGAGGAAAATACCACACGAAGTCAGAAGGCCAGGTTTCTACTACCAGTTCTTTTTTATTAGCAGAGTGACGTCAGGCCAAGCCCTCAACCTGAACCCCGAGTTCCTTCTCCGTCACCCACTCTACCACTCTCTTCAGGTTATTGTCAGAATAAAATTAAATGTTACTTAAGAAAATGTTCACAACCTGAGATGACTTGTACAAATGAGAGAATTATTATCCGACTAGACCTAATGTGATTTTAAAAAGAAAAATCACCGAAAAAGAGAACTCTGATTTGCTACTAAATCACAATTCCTCAGATAAGCTACATATCAAAGAAATTCTCAGTAAAGGCAAAATTGGATTTAGCTATGATACCAGATGGCTTTCATTCTCACCACTGACTCAACTCTGAAATAATTATGTTTCAGTATGGTAATTATAAGCCGAGCTATACAAACATACTGTAAACACAAACTTTAAACGGATGAAAACTTCAATATGTAAAAAGGTAAGGACTGTTGAAAAAAAGCTTGAAGACAGAATGGGAAAAGGGGCGTCTGGGTGGCTCAGTTGCTTAAGCATCTGCCTTCGGCTCAGGTCATGATCCCAGGGTCCTGGGGTTAAGTGGGATTAAGTCCCGCATCGCATTGGGCTCCCTGCTCATCGGGAAGCCTGCTTCTCCCTCTGCCTGCTGCTCCCCACCCCACCCTGCCCCTGTTCTCTCACTCAAATAAATAAATAAAATCTTAAAAAAAAAAAAAAGAGGGAATGGGAATGAAAAAAGTTAGACAGTCCTCTTCTAGGTCCTGATGAAAGTAAATGTTCGCTGTGAAAGTGATTCAAATATTTTTTTTTTTTAAAGATTTTTTATTTATTTATCTGAGAGAGAGAATGGGAGACAGAGAGCATGAGAGGGGGAGGATCAGAGGGAGAAGCAGACTCCCCACTGAGCAGGGAGTCCGATGCGAGACTCGATCCCGGGACTCCAGGATCATGACCTGAGCCGAAGGCAGTTGCTTAACCAACTGAGCCACCCAGGCACCCCTTGATTCAAATATTTTAAATACTTTTTGGGTCAGGCAATATTTTAGACTTACTGTGTATTTGCATTTTGGGCTTCCAACATGGGTATAAGTGATTGGAAAGAGAAGCTGGGTTAGGTTTGAAAAACCACCACCACCTACCAGGATACACATTTTAGCAAACTCTTCTGAAAGTCAAAAATTTTATAGAGTCATGTGCAAAAAGTTAGAAAGAACTACCGATTATCAGAAATAAACACCAATGGTAATTTAAATAGAGGCAACAGAAGGTATTTTAGCTCAAGAGACCTCAAAGAAGCTGGAAGCCTACCCTCTAGCTACCGTAACACTGTTTCCAGTCATAATCAGGAATCATTTTTTAAGACACGATTGCAAATTATCTGGGCACTGTTTTTTTGTTTAAATTATTTATTTATTTATTTATTTGAGAGAGTGAGAGAGAGAGTTCGGGAGCACGAGTGGGGGGGAGGGGCAGAGGGAGAAACAGACTCCCCGCTGAGCAGGGACAAGGTCATTCCCATGACCCTGGGATCATGATCAGAGCAGATGTCAGATGCTCAACTGACTGAGCCACCCAGGCGACCCAAGGGGACTGTTAAACAAATAAACAAAAAGTAGAGTAGGTATGATCCCACCCTAGAACTTTCCATTTGAATGAGTTTAAGGTTTAGTAACGAAGAGAATGAAAAGTTGTAGTTTAAAAACTTAAGTCTAGGGGCGCCTGGGTGGCTCAGATGGTTAAGCATCTGCCTTCGGCTCAGGTCATGATCCCAGGGTCCTGGGATCGAGCCCCACATCAGGCTCCCTGCTTGGCGGGGAGCCTGCTTCTCCCTCACCCTCCTACTCTTCCCCCAGCTTGTGCTCTCTTGCTCTCTCTGTCAAATAAATAAATAAAATCTTAAAAAAAAAAAAAGACTTTCTTTTAAAAAAAATAAATAAAAACCTAAGTCTATTGTTAATAGAAAATAGATTTTAAAAAATTAGGGAGCTGGAAAACATACAACAGCTAACTGAAAATGAAAATTTAGCATTAACTTTCATTCTTGCATCTGCACTTTTTACGTATCTGTGTTTTTTAATTGATGGCTTAATTTGCCAGAATGAGAAAGAACATTACATTTTTATGACTGAGTCTTGTGGAAATGTAAAATAAATGGACCCCGATGCCACACTATTGAGGACTTTTTTTTTTTTTTTAAGATTTTATTTATTTGACAGAGAGAGACACAGTGAGAGAGGGAACGCAAGCAGGGGGAGTGGGAGAGGGAGAAGCAGGGAGCCGGATGTGGGGTTCGATCCCAGGACTCTGGGACCATGACCTGAGCCGAAGGCAGACACTCAACGACTGAGCCACCCAGGCGCCCCACTATTGAGGACTTTTTGATCACTCTTTGTAATTATCGCGAGTAAGTTTTATGCTGTTTCAAAAGCAATTTTTTTTTCCAGTTGTCATTTCCTGCTTCTTTGGCTCTGATGATTCATAAAGTAGGCTATAAATCTCATTTAGCTCTTGTTTTTATTTAGCTGAAATGTTGAGGGGCAAGGGAGAGGAAGGCTACGTATAAATCTTGTATCTCTCTGGAAACACAACTTGCATTTTCTTTAATCTTATTTACTTGACTCCAAATATGAAAAACAACTTTGAAGCACAAAGAGAAATTTACTTGAATTTACTCTCCTTTAGTGAAGGTAAGGGGCAATAGGCGCAGCTTTCTAATTTACTTTTTGAATATTACCCACCACTAACCATCACCATATTAAAAACCATTAAACTACGGAAGAACCAAATTAGCTTATTATTTAATACCTTCAACAAATGTTTAGTGAGTGGCTACTATGTCCCAGGTGCACTGCTCTAATTACTAAGGATACGGAAGTAAACAAAACAAATAAAAACCCCTGCCTTCATGGAGTTTAAATCCTGTAAGGGTAAAGAAAAAGAATAAACAAATTATACAGAATGTTAGATAATAATAAGACCTATGACGGAAAAAAAACAGGAAAGGGAAATAAAGAGTGTGTTGGGGGTAATGGTGTTATCATTTTAAATAGGGTTGTCTGGAAATGCCTCTTTGAAAAGACGGTATTTTAATCAAGATCTGTAAGCCATGCAATTATCAAGGGTAGAACATTCCAGGCAGAGGGAACAGCAAGCATAAAAGCTCAGAGGCAGAAGAATATGTTGTATGTCTGAAGAAGAATTAAGAGGCCAGAATGACCAAGGGTGCCTGGGTGGCTCAGTCAGGTAAGCATCCAACTCTTTTTTTTTTTTTAAGATTTTATTTATTTGTTTGAGAGAGAGAGAGCATGAGAAGGGGGGTGGGGGGAGAAGCAGAGGGAGAGAGAGAAGCAGATTCCCCACTGAGCAAGGAACCCGATGTGGGACTTGATCCCAGGACCCTGGCATCATGACCTGAGCTGAAGGCAGCCACTTAACCGACTGAGCCACCCAGGAGCCCAGCATCCCAACCCTTGATCTCAGCTCTTTTTTTTTCTTTTTTAAATATTTTATTTATTTGACAGAGAGAGACACAGCAAGAGAGGGAACACAAGCAGGGGGAGTGGGAGAAGCAGGCTTCCCGCGGAGCAGGGAGCCCGATGCGGGGCTCGATCCCAGGACCCTGGGACCATGACCTGATCCAAAGGCAGATGCTTAATGACTGAGCCACCCAGGCGCCCCTCAGCTCAGGTCTTGATCTCAGGGTTGTGAGTTAAAGCCCGGTACTGGGCTCCATGCTGGGTGTGGAGCCTACTTAAAAACAAACAAAAAACAAAAAAACCCAAGAGGCCAGATTGACCAGGGTAAAAGGAATAAGATGGAAGAGGACAGGCAACAATTCTTCTAAGGTTCCTTTCTGGCTTTTCACCAAGACATTCTGAGGTATAGTTTTTAATTATTTTGTAGATTTAGCAAATGCCATAGATATCACCTAGTGACTGCCTGAGGTTCATAACCTTTGTTGTGCCATAGACTCCCTTTGGCAGCTGGTGAAGCCCATAAACACCCTTCTCAGAGTAATGCTTTGAAGTGCATAAAATAAAAAATATAAAATTATACAAGAAACTAACTATATTGGGGCGCCTGGGTGGCTCAGTCGTTAAGGGTCTGCCTTCGGCTCAGGTCATGATCCCGGGGTCCTGGGATCGAGCCCCACATAGGGCTCCCTGCTCAGTGGGAAGCCTGTTTCTCCCTCTCCTCCATTTGTGTTCCCTCTCTCGCTGTGTCTCTGTCAAATAAATGAATAAAAGTTTTAAAAAAAAAAAAAAAAAGAGGGGCACCTGGGTGGCTCAGTCGTTAAGCGTCTGCCTTCGGCTCAGGTCATGATCCCAGGGTCCTGGGATCGAGCCCCGCATCGGGCTCCCTGCTCAGCGGGAAGCCTGCTTCTCTCTCTCCCACTCCCCCTGCTTGTGTTCCCTCTCTCACTGTGTCTCTCTCTGTCAAATAAATAAATAAAATCTTTAAAAAAAAAAAAAAGAAAAGAAAAGAAACTAATCATATTGAAATAAAGTTCTAGCCATAGGCCTCCAAGGGTCAAGGAGGGTCAGCAAATTAAGAGCTCCTGAATGAGAACTTCCTGGGGTGATAAAACTGTTATACATCTTGACTGGTTTACACAGATACATATATATATATACACTTGTCAAAACTCATTGACTTGCACACTTAAGATCTATGCATTTCACTGTACGTAAATTATGCCTCAAGGATTAAAAAAAAAAAAAAAATCCTTGAGGGGCCCCTGAGTGGCTTAGTCAGTTTAGCGGCTACCTTCAGCTCAGGTCATGATCCCAGGGTCCTGGGATCAAGCCCCGCATCGGGCTCCCCACTCAGTGGAGAGCCTGTTTCTCCCTCTCCCTCTGTCTCCCGGCTTGTGCTCTCACTCTCTCTCTCTGTCAAATAAATAAATAAAATCTTAAAAAACAACAACAACAACAACAAAAAGCTTGACTATTCTAGCCCCCTCTTTATAGATGAAGAAAAACAAAGGCTCACTCAAAAAGTCAGAGACTTGCCAGAGGTTTTGATGATTTGCAGTATTCCTTTTTTAAAAGATTTTATTTTTAAGTGATCTCTACACCCAATACGGAGCTCAAACTCACAACCCTGAGATCAAGAGTCACATGCTCTGCCAACTGAGCCAGGCAGGTGCCCCAGTATTCTTATTTATTTATTTTTTTTTTATTTTATTTTATTTTTTTTAATTTATTTATTTGAGAGAGAGAGAATGAGAGAGAGCAAGCACATGAGAGGGGGGAGGGTCAGAGGGAGAAGCAGACTCCCTGCCGAGCAGGGAGCCCGATGCGGGACTCGATCCAGGGACTCCAAGATCATGACCTGAGCCGAAGGCAGTCGCTTAACCAACTGAGCCACCCAGGCGCCCTCTTATTTATTTTTTTAAAGATTTTATTTATTTGAGAGAGAGAGAGAAAACACCAGTGGAGGGAGGGGCAGAGGGAGAGGGAAAAGCAGACTCCCCAGTGAGCAAGAAGCCCAGCTTGGGCCTTGATCCCAGGACCCCAGGATCATGACCTGAGTGGGAGGCAGATGCTAAACCAACTGAGCCACCCAGGCGCCCCCCCCCCAATACTCTTATTTAAATATACAGGGCTAGTTCAACCAAAGACCTAACCACACACATGCACAAATTATTTGATTTTATTTTGCCACTATTAACTCTGCCCATTCCAAGTGATTGAGCTGTTTTTAGAGCTTGGATGAAAAGGTCAATTACTCCAAACCAGATCTCTGCGGCAAAGTAGAATCAATCAAGACAGTCTGTGAGCTAGGAAAGATGGGGGGCTGAATATGTTAAGGGAGTAAAAAAGAAAGGGGAGAGGCAGAGTGGAGAAAAAGGAGTAATTTCCTATATTCCCAAAGCTCTTGAGTTAAGAAAAGCAGCAACTTTATTATTTTTTTTTAAAGATTTTATTTATTTATTTGACAGAGAGAGACACAGCAAGAGAGGGAACACAAGCAGGGGGAGTGGGAGGGAGAAGCAGGCTTCCCGTGGCGCAAGAAGGCCGATGCAGGGCTCGATCCCAGAACCCTGGGATCATGACCTGAGCCGAAGGCAGATGCTTAACGACTGAGCCACCCAGGCGCCCCAAGCAGCAACTTTAATAGTCTAATCTTAATAGTTATTATAACTTTTTCTTCTTAATATATGCAATGTCAATTCTACTTATTTGCATAGGATATAATCAAGTAAAGAAGAATCTCAAATTAATAAACTCTTCTGTCAACTTACCAGATTGGACACTCTAAGATTTTCTGCATAGCATTAAGGACATTTTGTACTTCTTCAACACGATCCGCAGGTAAATCCATTTCTTCCTGTTCCAATGAATTTTAAGGCATGAGCTTAAATATATATGTGTATATTTGTGTGCATACACACATGTTACTTTGAAAGGTTTATAAGAACAGCCTAGTTTCATTAAATGTCATTTTTAAATAAGAAATTTAAGATTGGAGTGCTCTAAAATTATACCAATCATAGAATTAATGACAAAAGCTTTATTTTTTTTTTATTTGAAAAGCTGGGTTTTTTGTAATTAAGACCATTTAAATTCCGTATTTTTTTTTCACATAAAGCCTCCAACCACTTTTGGTCTTTTCCTCTCTCCAGGAAAAAGAAAGCCACAGTGGGGTGACTGGGTGAGTGATGGTAGCCTCATATTTCTCCAATCATCCTGGCTCTTTTCTTTTTCTTGCTGAAAACTAACCTCAACAAAAACAAAACCAACGCTCCCCACCCCTGCTCTTCCCCAGTGTTTCCCACTGGTCTGCATTCATCTCAGGATCCTCTTTAGGCACGTCCATGACAATAGCATCTGTGACTACTGACGCCCCTCTACTTTCTTCTTGTCCCATCTCAGAAACGCGTATGAAGCCAGTTCTTTTTTAAGGGCTCTCCCTCCAACAAAATCCAGCATCCTCCTATTCTCAGACACATTCCTAGCCCCTTTCCCTCCTCAGGATCTCCTTCTCACATATACCAGCCGGTCTTTTTATACTATGATGCTCCCCTCAGGACACATTCCAGTTCCTGCCATCAGGATTCCCCCTCGGACACACCCTGCCCCCCTCCCTTATCCTCAGTGCCTCCCCTGCCCCGAGACCCACAAAGTGCCCCCGTCCCCACGATTTCCCCAGACTCAACGTCTTAGTCTTTTCAGGTTCCACCCTCTGCCTGTCCCTGCCAGATAACACCCATCTTGCTCTCCCACAGTCCACACCTGTTTCCTGTCCCTCGGAGCACCCCTTGGACCCTCTCCCTTCCCGTGGGCTCTCTCACCTTCACCCAGAGCAAAGCGTCCGGGCTTCCCGGGGCCAGGGGCCCACTTCCCTGAAAAACTCCCCGAATGCCCTCAATCCAGAAAGCCTTAGCGAGCTCACGTCGCGCAGTCGCACTTTCAATTTATCTGTAATTCCCGCGCTTTCCTGTTGCCAGGGAAACCGGCCGCAGCCACTGAGCGAGAACTTCTCAGAATACGAGATCGAAACACGTTACGGAAGAGCGGAGCAGAAAGAGCCGAGAGTCTCTCCGGGCTCCCGATTGGCCATCCATTCTTTCCCCGCGTTACGTAATTAGAAAGAGACGGAAGAGAAAGAATTCTCCGGGAGTTTTCTATTAGGCCCCTGCCCCCTCACCTCTACGCTTCCACTTACGGCTTATTACGTCACAGAGTTTGCTGGACTAGGGCCGGAATCACTACCTGAGGCCCGAATATGAGCGCAAGATAGTACCTGAAACAGTCGCAGAAAGGGGCCCTGTTCCCTCACCATTTCCGCCTCAATGGAAGTCTCCAGTTTCGGTAAATAAAAAGATTGTGTGGGAAAAACTACGATTTCCAGCATGCATTGCGGATCGAAAGGCCTTCGCCACAGTGCTCCTTGGAAACTGTAGTCTTATGGAGAGGCGATTCCGACACCGGAAGCGGGCGCGATTTTCATGGCAAGCCAGTTGATAGTTTGAGGAGCTCGGTGGGCCTACGCACGTCAATAGATATGGATTGGAGTGTTAGGTTTTCGTATCTTGAGAGCGGCGAATAGGCTAAAGAACCTACAAGTCCCAGGAAGACTACAATTCCCATCCAGCCCCGCGAGTCTCGGGCAAGGAGTCCACTAAGGTCAGTGACCTAAGGGAACGCGGAGGGCGCCGAATTTACCTGGGAAGGGGAAACGGCCTTTGGCCCACGACTGCGCACTCGTAGTTCCGCCCCTCTGCCTCAGTGTTTGTTATTGTTGTAGTGTTCTGGCAGCTCCTGCCCCGCCCCTGCCACGCATGATTGACCAATCAGTGGGATGGTAGTTTTGAGGGACAACTGGTAAGAGCCAATCACCTTGTCGAAAACTCAGAAACTGGGGCCTAGGCCCTATTTCTATCCGCCATGTTAGACTCACCCCGCAGGGATAGCAGCGGAGCTGGCAGGGAACGGTTCTTGCACTGGCCTCCGACAGGCGCCCCCCGGGGGCGGGGAGCTGGTAAGGAAGCAGCTGCGGTTACGGACGGGTGGGAGCACATCGCCACTAAGAGGGCTAGGGAAAGTTTAAGGAAGGGATCCTGCAAAAAAGAGGGGCTACTTTTTTCGTGTCTGGGGGGCAGCCAGTCTTGTCAGTGGCCGTATGAGGGAGCCGTTCGGGTCGAGCGGCCGAGGGGGCGGATACTGCCAGAGAGGTAGAGGGTCCGTGGCTTAGAACGTCGGCATCTGCTGATGGAAGGCCAAGACTCCCTGGCAGAAAGGGGGCCTAGGCAGAGAAAACGAGAGAGAGTCCTCAGAGGGTGGTGACACTGTCTTGGGGACGTGGAGTGCTAGGAAACGATAACTGGAAGACTAGGATAAAGTCTGCAAGGGAAAAAAAAATGACACTGCCCACACAGCCTCCCAACCCCATCCCTCTCCGCTTGTTGAGAACCTCATAAGAAGTCTCCTTGGTCGGGGACCTCTGGTATTGGAAAGACACCGTGTTTCCTTTTTGTCAAACACCCAGCTATAGGTCACACATTTTAACCCCCGGATAGCTTGTCAGGCCTTTGTCGGAGACAGTAATCAAAGCTCAGGTTTCCAGGTCTGCTTCATTAATGGGATTTTTGGTATTCCTGAAAAAACTGACGTAGAGGAAAAACTGATTTGTGCCAAGCAGAGGTGAGCCAGTGGCGTGAACTTATAATAATGCCGGTTTTGAAAGCTGAAGGCCTAGGCCCCAGCCATCTGACTGTACTGACTTTAAACCTACAAGGACAGATGGTGCTAACTATAGCTTTGGTATTTCCACACGTTCAAGATTAATGCTCTTGCTGAAAGATTTTCACATAAAAGCCAAACAGAAATAGGCAATTCTTTATGAAGACCTGGATTTGATCCAGCTTAGCTAGAATCCCCCCACTTCCTGTTTTCTCTCATCAGCCTACCAGCTGGATGAGCTCCAAAGTAACTATAATTGTGTAATTTGAGAAAAGGGGAGTTAGATTAGTTTCCTTCCTTCTGGATTCTCAAAAGTGTTGGAAGTTCCCAGTTTCTCGAAATTGAAAAGTGAGAATGTGTTTCAAAATATCCACTTTTTGGCTGACTGAATCAGTTACTTCATTTCCCTGATATTTTTTGCCCAAGAATCTGGGGAGTTGACAGGAATTCTGTCCAAATGTTAAGGACCCCAGGAATTGCATTCCATATAAATGAATACTAGATGTCGGCAGATTGGTGCTAGAAACTGGTATTTTTTTGGTAGTGAACTTGGCTCTAGGTAAAGAGGAAGAATGGAAAAAATTGGAGGGTAATTGTTTTGGGATTAAAAAATCCCTGATCCTCAGAGTTCAAGGTCCTTTTTAATGACAGCCTCAATTGTATTGTTTCACAGGGCAGTGCATTTTGGCTTCTAAAGACTAACTTATTGTAATCATTTTTATATTTGAGTAACGTTTTCAGAGAACTTGCACACACATTTTTATTTGACCTATTTTCAAACTAAGGAGCTGAAGCTTAGGGGTTAAATGACTTGCTCACCGTTACGTGGCTAGTAATGTGTCAGAGCTGTGTCTGGAGCCCAGCTCTCCTCAATCCTTTTGCTCCCTCCCCTGATACGCTGCAAACTCCTGAGACTTAGTCTTTTTCATCTCCTACCTCCTGTGCGTAGGGCAGAATCTGGTTCTTTGAAGAGATTTGTTAAAGATTTGTTGATGAATATGTTTAAAAGATGACCTTTTTCATTATAACTTAGGTTTAGATTTTAACAAACTTTTTTCATAAAGTCCTAAGAACAAACCAATCTAACAACTCATCGGTAAATAAAATCCTTAATTAAAAACAACTGACCAGAGGGGCGCCTTGCCAGCTCAGTTGGTAGAATGTGCAACTCTTGATCTTGGGGTTTTAGGTTCAAGCCCCATGTTGGCTGTAGAGACCACTTAAAAATAGAATTTTTAAAGGAAAAAAAAAACAAAAACTGACCAGAGAAGACATTCAGTTACAGAATTGTTAACTTCTTAGACATGATAATGGTATTATGGTTTTCAAAAAGCCTTTTTTTTTTTTAAGAGTTACATGCTCAATTTATGGACGAAGTAATGGCTGTCTGTCAGAATAATCCAATAGGGAACAGGTATTGCTATAATAAGATTAGTCCTGTGTTGATGATAATTATGGAAGATAACTGATGGGTCCTTAGGGGTTCATTGTATATTAATCCTTCTCTTTTGTATATGTTTAAATTTTCCCATAATAGTTTTTTTTAATTAGATTACTATAGTTAGGTTAAAACAGTTGACTACTGTCAGTCCATATAGGGGCAATTGGGTGGGGCAATTCAGAAGTATAGATGAAATGAGGGTAGCCTTGAGTTTTCTATTCTAATTATACGTCCATCACTCTCTACTTTTATGTATGAAATTCTCCATAAAAGAAAAAAGTAAAACTATTAAAAAAAAAAAAATCACATGAACTTGAATGAAAGGTGTTGACTGCTACCCCTGTGTAGTTTCTTGGCTAGTATTTTGTCCTCTAAATTGTTAAAACTGATCTAACAGAGAACCTGGGTTGCTCAAATTTAGGAAAAGGCTGCTTTTCCAAGAAGAAAAATGTAGAATGTCACTTTCAAGTTATGAGAATGTAAATTCCCTGAGGTTAGAGATCGATGGGTCTTATTCTTCTGTCCTGCTACTAGCAGATATTCAGTAGTATCTATTGAATTAACTAATCGTATAAAGTTCCAAAAAATCTAAAAGGATTTTACAAATGTTAGATGATTTCTGTGGGTGTGGCCAAAATTTACACTGTCTCAACAAGCATTTAACAGTGAGATTTGGGGGTACCTGGGTGGGCCTCTGACTCTTGATTTCAGCTCAGGTCATGGTCTTGGGGTCGTGGGATTGGTGGGGCTCCACGCTCAGCGGGGAGTCTGCTTCTCTTCCTCTGCCTCTTGCCTGCTTGTGTGCACTCTCTCTCTAAAATAAATAAATCTTTAAAAAAAACACACACACAAAGGGGCTCCTGGGTGCTCAGTTGGTCGAGCATCCGACTCTTGGTTTTGGCTTGGATCGTGATCTCGGGCTCCTGGGATCAAGCCCCGCATCAGGCTCTGTGCTCAGCACAGAGTCTGCTGCTTGTCTCTCTCCTTCTGCTCCTTCCCCCCTGCCCCCCGGCCCACACATTCTCTTGTTCTGTTTTTCTCTCAAGTAAATAAATAAATAAAAATCTTTAAAAAACAAAATTACATGTTAAAAAAAAAGAAGATAGCAGGAAGGGAAAAATGAAGGGGGGGAAATCGGAGGGGGAGACGAACCATGAGAGACTATGGACACTGAGAAACAAACTGAGGGTTCTAGAAGGGAGGGGGTGGGGGGATGGGTTAGCCTGATGATGGGTATTAAAGAGGGCACGTACTGAATGGAGCACTGGGTGTTATACGCAAACAATGAATCCTGGAACACTACATCAAAAACTAATGTAATGTATGGTGATTAACATAATAAAAAAAAATAGTACAAAATAAAAAAACAGTGAGTTTGTTTTAAGCCACCCACAGGTTATAAATAGGAGAAGAGGGTGCCTGGGTGGCTCAGTCGGTTAAGCGTCTGCCTTTGGCTCAGGTCATGATCTCAGGGTCCTGGGATTGAGCCCCACATCGGGCTCCCCACTCAGTGGGGATCCTGCTTCTCCCTCTCCCTCCTGCTCATGCTCTCTCTCTCTCTCTCTCTCTGGTAAATAAATAAAATCTTTTAAACAGATAGATAGCAAAAGAGCAGAGACACTGTTGTATTTACTGAGGTATCTTCCTAGCCTAGCCTGTATTAGGTCTTCACGAGCTTTTGTTGAATGCCTGTTTATGCAGTTTATAGAACTGGCTCTAATGTGTGTTCTCTCTCCCCCATCCTCTCAACTCTAGCCCCACAGCATGGAACCACAGGTTACTCTAAATGTGACTTTTAAAAATGAAACTCAAAGCTTTCTGGTTTCCGATCCAGAAAATACAACTTGGGCTGATGTCGAAGCTATGGTGAGTGTTACTTTTTTCTCCATCCTTTAAGTGTAATTTTTTCAAAGGTAGCTATTTTTAGCTGGTTGTTTTCATAGCTGTCATATTTGCCTTTTTTAGGCCTTTTGGAAAATTACCTTTGACAGGGGTTCAGTATTCATATAGATGTGCACCACCATCACCACCACCCCCCGGGGTACAAACAAATTATTTAATTTGCAGCTAGGACTTTTAAAAACTGTTTATTTTAGAAACAGCATGAGGAATGAATCGGTGTGGGCCTCACCCTAACCAGGCCCCAGCTAAATGTTCTGCCTGAGAGCAGATATGTTCCTGTGGTTTGTGAACCACCAAGGATATAACCTATGTTTTGCAAGCTAATCGTTTTTATTGCTAGGTCAGAGGTTGAGTATCTAAAAGTTGTGCAGTGGGGTACCTGGGTGGCTCAGCTGGTTAAGCATCTGACTCCTGATCTCAGCTTAGGTTTTGATCTCAGAGTAGTGAGTTCGAGCCCTGCATTGGGCTCCACACTGGGCCTGGATCCTACTTACAAAAAAAAAAAGTTGAGCAGAAAAACTCCCACAGGTGCTTAACTACTCATCTATTCTTGTGTTGTTAGTGCCTTTCCTCCTCTTGGTTTGCCCTTTGTACTCTTCTGTTTTAGTTTGGTTTGCAGTGGTGAATGTTTTACTTCCTACACAACTGTGTTTATCCAACGAAACTCTGGTAAAAACCTGCTTTTATTTGGTTATGTGGAATGATAACTAAAAAGGAAAAAAAACGGTGGGGAGACTTCACAAGATGATCTGATCTAGTTCTCTGTCTTCCAGCAATTATTTCTTTATACTGTTCTAAACAGGTGGTTATCCAGAAAGTTGGGTCTGTTTGTCAAATGATCTGAAAATTAAACACAGTTAGTGTTCTTTTTCTAGTAGTTAAATGAGTTGAACTTTTTTCTTTATTGTAAATTTTAAATTATAAAAGGGTAATACGTGCCCATTATAAGAAGTGAAACAATCCAAATATATATAAAGAAAAAGTTACTATCTTTCTACTCCTTCCTCCTTCCATCCACTATTCCCACCTCTTTGGGGTAACCAGTGTTAACAGCTCTGTATATACTTATCCACATTTTCCATGTTCATACACATTTCGTCCTAGGATCATACTATAAACATAATTCTGCAGCGTGCTCTTTTTCCCCAACTGTATATTACAGAGAGTTCTCGATCAATAGATAAGGATCTGAGCTCATCCTTTTTAAAGTTATGGATTGTCTACAATATTTTGGTATTGTCCTACCATAATTTAACCATTTCTTACTGAAAGATTGTATCTAGTTTTTTTTTAATTGAGGTATAATTGCCCTATAACATACAGGTTTCAGGTGTACAGCATAACAGTTCTATTCGTATAGATTGCAAAATGATCACAATAAGTCTAGCTAACATCTGTCACCACACATAGTTACAATTTTTTTCTTGTAATGAGAGCTTTTAAGATCTACTCTCTTAGCAATTTTCAGATATACAGCACAGTATTTTTTTTTTTTTAAAGATTTTATTTATTTGAGAGAGAGAGAATGAGAGAGAGCACATGAGAGGGGGGAGGGTCAGAGGGAGAAGCAGACTCCCTGCTGAGCAGGGAGCCCGATGTGGGACTCGATCCAGGGACTCCAGGATCATGACCTGAGCCGAAGGCAGTCACCCAACCAACTGAGCCACCCAGGCGCCCTACAGCACAGTATTATTAACTGTATTTACCATGCTGTACCTTACATCCCCAGGACTTGTTTTATAACTGAAGTTTGTACCTTTGACCACCTTCACCCATTTCATCCACCTCCCACCCCTGCCTCTGGCAACCACCAATGTGTTGTCTGTATCTATGAGTTCATTGTTATTTCACTTACTCAGTGCCCTCAAAAAAAGGGTTTTTTTGTTGTTGTTGTTTTGCTTTTTACCATTGTATAATAAACTACGGGAGAGATCTTTTTGTCTTTATAACTTATGCACTGTTCTGTAGGATAGTTTCCCAAAGAGAGATTAATGGGTCACAATGCCTGTAATTTTAAATTTTAATAGATACTGCCAGGTGCTTTGCAGAACAACTGTAGCACCTCATAGAAATGTATGACAAGGGGCACCTGGCTTTAGAGCTCCTGCCTTCCCCTTAGGTCATGATCCCAGGGTCCTCGGATCAAGTCCCACATCAGGCTCCTTGCTCAATAGGGAACCTGCTTCTCCCTCGGCCTGCTGCTACCCCTGCTTGTGCCGTCTCTCTCTCTCTCTCAAATAGAATCTTTAAAAAATAAAAGAAATGTATGACAATGCCCTGGATTTTTGACAACATTGGAAATTATGGCTTTAAAATTTTTTCACCATTCTGTTGAGATGACATCTCATTGCTTAAATTTACATTGTTCTGACTACCATTAAGGTTGAACATCTTTTCATATATTTGTTGGGCACAACTGTTTCTCTTGTATGAAATCTCTATACATTTTTGCCCCCTTTTACCTGGGTTGTGTTAATCTTAACAATTAGCAGTTTTGCAGATGGTCTTTGTGTATTGCAGATAATAACCCTTTGTTATGAGTTGTAAATACCCCCCCACTATTCTTTGTCTTTTGACTTTGTTCATGGTTTTTTTCTTTTATGCCATTTAAATGTTTGATTTTTACATAATGAAATATGCCCATCCTTTCTTTTATGACTTCTGGGTTTCTGTCACAACCTGCCTTTTTGATATATTGATCATACAGCATGTACATTTCATTTGCAGGTAAAAGTTTCATTTGATCTGACCACTATTCAAATAAAATACCTGGATGAGGAAAATGAAGAGGTAAAGTATATGACGGTACCCATGGCCAGGTATCCAGAATAGGGATCTTATTTCTCAAGAGTGATGGTGGATTGAAAAGTTCAGACTAGTGTTTTTTTCATTGTGTAGTGGTTTTTTTCATTGTGTAGTGGTTTAAATGTACTTGATAAATTGCATGTTCTGAGCCAACAGCGGCATCTGAGATGGAGTTAAGAAATAAGGAAGCAACATTGAAGAAGGAAATTTGAGAGATAACTTTTAAAACTATATAGTGATACAGTTCAAATATCTTACAAGCTGCCATTTAGTTTATAATAATAAAAATAATGGCAAACCTTTATTGAGTGGTTACATGTCAGACTAACAACACTACTATGTATTAGGTGTTATGTTATTATCTATCTTTTACCCATAAGGAAACTGAGGCCCAGAGAGGCTAAGTTACTTGCCCAGAAGCACAAAAGCTTGGAAATAGTAGAGTAGCGGTTCATTCCCTACCTTCTGGCTCCAGAGCCCAGGCTCTTAACCACTGTATTATGTTGCCTCTTAATGTACCTGAAATATAAGGAGGATACAGGAGTTAAGCAATAAAAGTCCTTAATTATTATTCACAATTAGTTCATGATAATGGAAAAGCTGACCCCCAATCTGAGATTGTGCATCTTATCTGTGAGGCTGGTCCTAGTAACAAAAATGTTCAACTGACAGGAAGTTTATATTCACTGTTGCTTTTGTCCTTTTACAGGTATCCATCAATAGTCAAGGTGAGTTCCTGAGAGAACCTGTTCAGCCATATTTAAAAGCTTTAGTCTGTTCATGAGTGTATACACTTCCACTCAGATCTTGCTGCAATATTTATTTTAGAGTGGAATTTAGTATGCAGCAAATTGACATCTGATTCACTCAGCCATCGGCATTAGATACATAGCGGATTTTTATTTTGTAGCAGTTTTTTGTATATAGATTAGTGCGTTTGATTGGACCCTAAGGACAGCTTTAATGGAAGGTTCTCTTATATTTAAGATGGTAATCTTCTGAAAATATGCCTCCCAGTTCAACACATACAACTCCGTTCTCCTGGTGTTGCCTTTGTCCCTGACTTGGTATATATATTACTGTCAACTTACAAACATATAAAGTGGTATTCCAGAATTTAATTATAAGATGGTTGGTTGTTCAGAGCTTGGAGCACCTTTTCCCACAGGAACAATGTTCTATTTGAAGAATAGGCTCCCAGGCTAGCCCCGCCAAAGCTTATTTTAACCAGCTCTAATTTTTTTTTTTTTTTTTTTTACAAATTGAAGGTTTATGGCAACCCTGCATCACTTTTTCCAACAGCATTTGCTCACTCTGTGTCGCATTTTGACAATTCTCTCAATATTTCGAACTTTTTCATTGTTAAATTATATATATTATAATGATCTGTGATCAGTAATTATGACTTGCTAAACACCCAGATCATGGTTAGCATTTTTTAGCAATAAAGTATTTTTTTAAATTAAGGTATGTACTTTTTTTTTTTCTAGGCATAATGCTGTTACACACTTAATAGATTGCAGATAGTATAAACATAATTTTTATATTCACTGGAAAACAGAAAAATTCATTTGACTTGCTTTTTTGCGATATTCACTATTGTAGTGGTCTGGAACCAAACCTGCAGTATGTTTGAGGCCTGCCTGTATTAACAATACGCATGAACTCTCTTGAGTCCTGAGCTTCCCTAAACCTAGTATGAGGCCGCTGGGTTGAGGTTTCAGTAGCTGGAAGGCTCCAGTAGCAGAAAGGGGGGAATTTAAGAGAGAGAACTAATCTACAAGTAGTTTCTATTTACAATGGGATCGGAAGGGAGTTTGTCAGCAAAAAGGTAGCAGCTGTTCATGTATAAGGATTGTAAGCAAAAAATCCTTAAAAGTAAGGATTGGCTGTACTTAAATAGAATCTTTGGGCTGGTGAAGAAATATCACAGTATATGTTCTTTGTCTTTTTAGGAGAGTATGAAGAAGCACTTAAGGTAACGATCATTGATCATTTCATCTTATTTTCAAATAATTTTAAAACTATTTACTGACTAGGTGTGCCTGGGGGGCTCAGTCGGTTAGGCAGCTGCCATCGGCTCAGGTCATGATCCCAGGGTCCTGGGATCAGGCTCTGCATCGGGCTCCCTGCTCAGCGGGGAGCCTGCTTCTCCCTCTGCGCCTCCCCCTGCTTGTGCTATCTCCCTCTCTTGTTTGTTGTTGCAAACAAACAAACAAATAAATAAAATCTTTTTTTAAAAATTTATTAAAACTAGAACCTGAATTCCAGTAGCCATGGGCAGACATTAATGAAACACAGCAGAACAGATTTTTTTTTTTTTTTTTTTAAGATTTTATTAATTTATTTGTCAGAGAGAGAGAGAGAAAGCACAACCAGGGGGAGCAGGAGACAGAGGAAGAAGCAGGCCCCCTGCTGAGCAAGGAGCCTGATACGGGACTCGATCCTAGGACCCTGGGATCATGACCTGAGCCGAAGGCAGACGCTTAACCAACTGAGCCACCCAGGCGTCCCAGCAGAACAGATTTTTAGAGAGAATATGATGAGTAGGGCTTACCACTCAGCCAGGCAGCTCCTGATATAAAGATTCTTTTCTAGTTATTGTTTCCTCTCATTTTTGGTCTTGGTATAACCATTGTAGCATTTAAAAATACAAAGAGGGGCTCCTGGGTGACTCATTCGGTTGAGCGTCTGACTCTTGATCTCAGCTCAGGTCTTGATCTTAGGGCCATGGATTCAGGCCCCTCACTGGGCTCCACGCTGGGTGTGGAGCCTACTTAAAAAAATAATAATAACTGAAATGATGCTTTCTGGTCCACACTTTTCGTCTTCCTTTACCTTGTTTCCTATAGAATGTTATAGGATAATGCAGGAGAATTTAAGGTACAAACTATTGAGTTCACCTCTTGTTTGTCAATAATGATTTAGAGCATTCCTCAAGGTCACTTCTTTAAGGTGTGCCCAGCTGTCCCTTCATTACCACCTTTGTAATTAAGATTTTTTCTTTAAAGTTTGACTATCCTTTATGAACTTCTAATCCACGACTAAACTCTTTTCCACAATCACTTTTGGTCTAGGGAGGGAAAGGGAAGATTCTCTTTTTTTTTAAAGATTTTATTTATTCATTTGACAGAGAGAGAGAGACAGGGAGAGAGGGAGCACAAGCAGGGGGAGTGGGAGAGGGAGAGGGAGAAGCAGGCTTCCCGCTGAGCAGGGAGCCTGATGCGGGACTCGATCCCAGGACCCTGGGATCATGACCTGAGCCAAAGGCAGACGTTTAATGACTAAGCCACCCAGGCGCCCCAAGATTCTCTTTTTTTAAGTAGGCTCCATCATGGAGTGCCCATTGTGGAGCCCAAGGTAGGGCTTGAACTCAAAATCCTGAGATCAAAAGTCTGATGCTTAACTGAGCCATCCAGGTGCCCCAAGGCAAGATTGTTTCAAATTGGGAGCTGGTTTAACCCTTTCTCTTGCCTGGTCGAAATCGCCATTGTGGGTGCCACTGGATTCAACAGTTTAGCCAGTCTTCTTGGTTTTTATTCAGAAATTCTTATTTACCAGCTGTCTCTTGGTTTTGGACATTCGGGCCCCACCCTGGTTTCTCTTAGTTGAGATACTCATCTCTGAGTAATCTCATGCTTCACAATTTCCTTCTTCCCAGTTTTCATGTGGTCTTCCTATTTCCTCTTTGCCTTTTTTTTTTTTTTTGAGAGAATGTACGGGGAGCGATGGGGTGGGGCAGAGGGAGAGAGAATTTTTTTTTTTTTAAGATTTTATTCATTTGAGACACAGAGAGAGAGAGAGCATGAGCAGAGAGGCAGAGGGAGAGGGAGAAGCAGGCTCCCCGCTGAGCCAGGAGCCTGATGTGGGGCTCGATCCCAAGACCCTGGGATCCTGACCTGAGCCGAAGGCAGATGCTTAACCATCTGAGCCACTCAGGCGTCCCGAGAGAGAGAATCTTAAGCAGGCTCCACACCCAGCGGGGAGCCCAACTTGGGGCTCGATCTCATGACCCTGAGATCACAACCTGAGCCAACCAAAATCAAGAGTCGGATGCTTAACTGACTGAGCCACCTAGCTACCCCATTTCCTTTTTGCTTTTAAGCTGTTGTAACATGCTGTCCCCCACACCCTTTCACCCCTTACCAACTCCTGGCTTTTCGCTTTCCCTATTCTCAGAAGCTACGGTAGTTTCACTCAAAAAAAGCCTGTGGGCTTCAAAACTCTTCTGTCTTTCCCATAATCGCTGTTTACCTGTTTAGTCAGAAATCTCAGACTTCGGGGGATGCCTGGGTGGTTCAGTCGGTTTAGTTTCTGCCTTCGGCTCAGGTCATAATCTCAGGGTGCTGGTATCGAGCCCCACATTGATGGCTGCAGAGCAGGGTGCCTGCTTGTCCCTCTCCCTCTGCTCCTCCTCCCCCCAACACTTGTGCTCCAGTGCACATGCTCGCGCGCTCTTTCTCAACTAAAATCTTTTTTTTTTTTTTTTTAAGATTTTATTTATTTGACAGAGACACAGCGAGAGAGGGAACACAAGCAGGGGGAGTGGGAGAGGGAGAAGCAGGCTTCCCGCAGAGCAGGGGGCCCGATGCGGGGCTCAATCCTAGGATACTGGGATCATGACCTGAGCCGAAGGCAGATGCTTAACGACTGAGCCACCCAGGCACCCCTCAACTAAAATCTTTTAAAAAAAAGAAAGAAAGAAATCTCAGACCTCGGGAGTCTAGATGTTGTTTAAGCCTGCCCTGTCTCAAGAAGCAAGACTTTTTATATACATTTTTACATAGTACTTGCTATAATAAGATCCCATGTTTATATTTTGACACATTTCATTATAGTCCTTTCTTGAGCAGTTTTTTTCCACAGACTATATAGATACATTTTACTACCAGCTTCTTGGTTTATGGTCTAGAATAGGGGCTGGCAAACTAGCCAGTGGGCCGGCCATATGTTTTTATAAATAAAGTTTTATTGGAATCCAGCCATTCCTATTACATATTGTCTGTGGCTGCTTTTGTGCAGACTTGAGAAGAAACCGTATGGCCTGCAAGCCTAAAAAAAATTTTTTTTTTTTTTTTAAGATTTTATTTTTTTGACAGAAACAGCAAGAGAGGGAACATAAGCACGGGGAGTGGGAGAGGGAAAAGCAGGCTTCCCGCAGAGCAGGGAGCCCGATGCAGGGCTCGATCCCAGGACCCTCAGATCATGACCTGAGCTGGAGGCAGACACTTAACAACTGAGCCACCCAGGCGCCCCTGCACGCCTAAAATATTTATTATGTGGCCCTTTAAGAAAATTTGCTGATCCCTGATCTTAAAATAATACCTTTCAAACTTTTTGACCATAGAATGCTATTTTTAAATGGAAGCTTAAGTCTTAATATGTAAAAATAGATTAAAAAATAGTTCTTGTCACTGGGTGACAAGTGGGGAGATCTAGAAACAGATGGACTTGACCCCTAATCTCTTCTTGGACACTGGAGTACCTTCATGGAACCTCAAATGTTCCCTGAAGTAGAGTTTTCAAAATAGGATTTTTAAGAAGATGCTCTTCAAAAAGAGGTAACCACCCAAGCATGTTTTCCGAAATACTATTCTTAATGGAAAAATAAATGCTTAATTATAGGATATAACTTTAAGTTTCTTGGGTTCTGGTAGTCTGGGATTGACTTTTTTGAAAAGTTGAGGTTAAAATCCATAAGTGGGATGGGGCACCTGGGTGGCTCAGTTGGTTAAGCATCTGCCTTCAGCTCAGGTTATGATCCCAGGGTCCTGGGATCAAGCCCCACGTCAGGCTCCCTGCTCAATGGTTTGTCTGTTTCTCTCTCTCCCTCAGCCCCCTCCCTGTTCATGCTCGCTCGCTCTCTCATAAATAAATAAAAACCCAGAAGTGGGATCATACATAAAAACCCAGTTCAACAGGGGCGCCTGGGTGGCTCAGTTGGTTAAGCGACTGCCTTCGGCTCAGGTCATGATCCTGGAGTCCCGGGATCGAGTCCCGCATCGGGCTCCCTGCTGAACAGGGAGCCTGCTTCTCCCTCTGACCCTCCCCCCTCTCATGCTCTCTCTATCTCATTCTCTCTCTCAAATAAATAAATAAAATCTTTAAAAAAAAAAAAAAAAAAACCAGTTCAACAGAAAAGTAGTAACCCAGTTAATGAGAACATCTCACCTAATAAAGTGCTGTCCTAAACCTACTTTTGTGTTTTTGATAATAAAACCATTCCTAGTTAACACTTCGGGCAAAAAAACAGCAGGATGACTATTAGCATAGTATATGCCATTAGATTTAATAAAATAAAGGTAAATTCTAATATTTTCAGCATAAATCATCATACCCCTTGTGTTCAGATGTCTTTGAGATTTCATTTGGGAAAGGAGAATCACATGGTATGTCTTTATTTCATAATGTATCCTCTCAGATGGCAGTGAAGCAGGGAAACCAACTGCAGATGCAAGTCCACGAAGCCCCGCCACCAGCTGTACCAGAAAAGCGGCCAGTCGTGAGGGCAGGGAAGAAGCCACTTGCACATTATTCGTCACTGGTGAGGGTCTTAGGATCAGACATGAAGACCCCAGAGGGGCCTACAGCCCAGGTATGAAGGGAATGGACCTGTCTCTACATAGTTTTTCTAGCCTTAGGTCTCATTGTCTCTGGTGTAACATTTGAGCTGTCCATCAAAGATTTGGGAGTTACTATGACCATCTCTGCCTGACTTTCTGAAACTGGTAACTGCTTACTTCTGGAGAAGGGGCAAGAGGGTGATAATAGAGACTTTGTTTTCCTTTTGTACCTTGTCATACTCTTTGTTGGGTTTTTTTGACCATACATTTCTGTTACCTGACAAAAGAAACTTCGAAGTATTGCATTTCAGGAAAATGATTTTAAACAAGGGCGCCTGGCTGTCTCAGTTGGTAGAACATGCGACTCTTGATCTCAGGGTTGTGAGTTCGAGCCCCATGTTAGGTGTAGAGATTACTTAAAAAAAAAAAAAAAATCAAAATCTTTTTGAAAAAATAATTATCTTAAACAGGAAAAAAAAGCAACCTCCAGGATCTTGGGTTGTGTTTCCTTGCAGCGGTTTCCACTTGCTCCCCGTGACGCAGACCAGCCTCAAGACAAGCCCCCAGACTGGTTCACAAGCTACCTGGAGACAGTGAGTGTTCTCTCTGGTGTGGGTTTTAGCAGCCTATTGGCACAGGTGGAGTGTGGGAGAAATAGAAAGCTGAACTCAGATGTCTGCTGCCTCTGGTGCAGAATAAGAAGGAGTAGCTAATCATTTCCAAACTAGAGCAGTACTAGTCCAGAAAGCTCCTAACTTCTACAGGGATGTATCGGAAAAAGAGGGAGCCTCATTCTAAGGATGAGGGAAAGGAACAAGTCTCTATGCTTGAGAAGGAAGAGGTTAGAAATTTACTCATCAAAACGATTTCTTGGTATCCCCTTTGAACCAGTATACATGTGGAAAGAATAGACTTTCTTTTGCTACATCTCTGTCCATTCATTCAGTAGCTACTAACTGTTTATGATGTTCTTATACCAGAGACAGTAAGGTATCTGGTCTATTTGATATCTTCAGGCTTTTTTCCAATGTTGGAACTGAGGCTTTTTTCCCATCTTCTGTATTCTAGTTCAGAGAACAAGTGGTTAAAGAAACAGTTGAGAAACTTGAACAGAAATTACACGAGAAGCTAGTCCTCCAGAACCCATCCTTGGGTTCCTGTCCATCAGAAGTCTCAGTGCCCATTTCAGAGGAAACACTGTTTTTGCCAGAAAACCAGTTCAACTGGCATATTGCTTGCAACAGCTGCCAAAGGAGGATCATCGGTGTGCGCTACCAGTGCAGGTGAGCAGTCCCTTCGGAACGCGGAGCTGTTAGAAGACCTCTGAACAGGCCTTCCTGGCATTCTGGAGAGGTAGAGGGAAATTGGGCATACTCTATCTCTGAGCATCACACATAGATAGAAGCTCTAGATTGGAAACAAGCCATTCGTCACCCACAAGAAATACTATTTAAAAGGTAACTATTCAGATTGTTGATGTGTTTGGATATACATTTGAACTAACAGAGCCAGATAAAGTTATGTTCCCCAAAACAAAATTATATCACCAGGGATTATCTTCTCCCTGTTGTTCCATATGCCTTCATGTCTTGTTTTCTCCCATAGATTTTCCTTTGAAATGGATACATATTAAGTGCTGTTACCTTCATTTTATTAATAAGGAAACTTGAGACAGGGCATGGCCAGGTGAGATGCTCAGGTTACCACTTAGCTAGGAATATAGCCAGTATGGAAGTCTGGTCTCCTCTCTCACTACGTCTGGTACTTCCCACTTGCCATGCTTTTCCCCACAGCCTGTGCCCATCCTACAATATCTGTGAAGATTGTGAATCGGGGCCATATGCCCATGACTCCAACCACATCCTGCTGAAGTTGCGGAGACCTGTGGTGGGTTCTTCTGAAGCGTTCTCTCATCCGAGGTTCCCTGCCCCTCGTCTCCCTGCTGCTCTGGAACAAGCCAGGTAAAACCATACGTACACGGGAGGCTTGTTTTCGGATGGGCATCTTGGTTGTGGTGATGGGGCATGAATCACAGAACTGCAGTCTCCTTAGTTCTTGGGCATTTCCAGTTGATGTGTGACAATGGGGACGATGAGCCGAAGCTAATGAGACAGAAATGAGAACTGTAGAAAGAAAGTTAAGCTAGAAGCTGGCACTGATGGAGGCTACAAGTGGCTCAAAATAGCTTCAAGATTTGTTTATGAGGTTTGTTTTCTAAGACTTTTCATTTGTTACCTCACAGGCTCCAGAAACAGGTTGACAAGAATTTTCTTAAAGCAGAAAAGCAAAGGTTGCGAGCTGAGAAGAAGCAGCGAAAGGCAGAGGTCAAGGAACTCAAAAAGCAGCTGAAACTCCATAGGAAGATTCATCTGTGGAGTTCCATCCATGGACTCCAGAGCCCCAGGTCCCCTTTGGGCCGGCCCGAGAGCCTGCTGCAGTCGAACACCCTGATGTAAGCCTGGGGCCAGGACGGGCACCAAGGCTGGAGGTTCAGCCTTCCAAATTGGAACTTCAGCCAGGTTTTCTCTTACTTATCGGCAGTTCCTAACACCCAAACTCTTAAAAGTTCCCATGCTAGGGGCGCCTGGGTGGCTCAGTCAAGTTAAGCATCCAACTTTGGCTCAGGTCATGATCACAGGGTCTTGAGATCAAGCCCCGTGTCAGTCCTCCAAACTCAGTGGGGAGTTTGCTGAAGTTTCTCTCTCCCTCTCCACATACTCACTAGCATGGACACGAGCTCGCTCTCTCACTCGAATAAATAAATTTTTTTTTTTTTTTAAAGATTTTATTTATTTATTTGACAGAGAGAGAGATAGCGAGAGCAGGAACACAAGCAGGGGAGTGGGAGAGGGAGAAGCAGGCTTCCTGCCGAGCAGGGAGCCCGATGTGGGGCTCGATCCCAGGACCCTGGGATCATGACCTGAGCTGAAGGCAGACGCTTAACGACAGCCACCCAGGCGCCCTCGAATAAATAAATCTTAAAAAAAATTAAAACTTCCCATTCTCTCATCCTCGCATTCGTAAAGGGTGGTTTGGTGGTCATTGTTGACTCTTAGAGCAGCCAGTAAGGTTCCAAACTGGATGGTATGACCTCTCTTCAGTGGAGGCAGTTGGGATTTGAAGAGCCTGACTCTCTAGTTCTTTTCTTTATGGATGCTTATCCTCACCAGAGCTTTTCAGTTCGGGAGTAAGATTTGTCTTGGTGGTGTTTATTGTTGTGTTGTTTAAGATTTTATTTTAACTAACCTTTACATCCAACATGGGGCTCAAACTTAACAACCCAGAGATCAAGAGTCGCATGCTCTACAAAATGAGCCAGCCAGGTGCCCCAAATCTGTCTTTTTATTTTTATTTATTTATTTATTAAGATTTATTTATTTATGGGGCGCCTGAGTGGCTCAGTCAGTTAAGCATCTGACTTGAGCTCAGGTCATGATCTTGGCGTACTGGGATTGAGCCCCATGTCGGGCTTTGTGTTAAGCAAGGTGTCTGCTTCTCCCTCTCCATTTGCCTCCTTCCCCCACCTGCTCGTGTGCACTCGCACACTCTTTCTCTCTCTATCTCAAATAAACAAATAAAATCAATTATTTATTTGAGAGAGTGAGAGTGTGGGAGGAGGGGTGGCGGGAGAGAATCTCCAGCAGACCCCCCATGGAGCACGGAGCTCAACACGGGGCTCAATCCCACAACCCTGAGATGACCCAAGCTGAAATCGAGACTTGGATGCCCAACCAACTGAACCACCCAGGTGCCCGTCTTGTTTTTGCAAAAATTTTATTAGTATTTTTTTTTTTAAAGGTTTTATAAGTAATCTGTACCCCCACATCGGGCTCAAACCTACAACTCCTAGATCAAGAGTCGCATGCTCCACTGACTGAGCCAGCCAGGCACCTCCATCAGTATTATTTTTAAGGCAAATGGATCAGTACATTGTGTCACTCTCAACCTCTTGAACCACAGTGTTAGGTATTCAGAAGCCATCGTACCCAACACAAGTGACTGTCTGAATTTCTGTTCAGGCTCCCTTTGCAGCCCTGTGCCCCGGTTATGCCGACCCTCAGTGCAGCATTTGTGGATGAGAATTTGCCTGATGGGACTCACCTTCAACCGGGAACCAAGTTTATCAAACACTGGAGGATGAAAAATACAGGAAATGTCAAATGGAGTGGAGACACAAAGGTATTTTTTTCCCCCACGGAATGAAGATGAGGTCATTTGAAGTGACAGAAAGCTGACAAGCTTTCTTTCTCTTATCCCTGTTGTTTTCAGCTCAAGTTCATGTGGGGAAACCTAACTTTGGCTTCTACAGAAAAGAAGGATGTTTTGGTTCCCTGCCTGAAGGCCGGCCATGTGGGGGTTGTGTCTGTGGAGTTCATCGCACCAGCCTTGGAGGGAACATACACTTCCCATTGGCGTCTTTCTCACAAAGGCCAGCAGTTTGGGCCTCGGATCTGGTGCAGTATCATAGTGGATCCTTTCCCCTCCACAGAGAGCCCTGAGAACATTGAAAAGGGCATGATTCGCTCAAGCAAAGCTAATGAGCTCACCTGCCAGCAAGAGGTGAGCATTGGAAGGGGAGACTAACGCTACAACAGCCCGCTCACAGCTGGTCGTTCCTCCAGAAATCAGGAAAGGGTAGCTCCTCCCGCTAACACGCCAGTATGCTTCCATTGGGCCCATTCCTTGGGCTTTGTTTGCATGTCCTTAGGATCTTGGTGCAGGCATTCCTCAGTGCTTTTGTATCTCTTTGTAATGAAGTTTGGCCTGCACGTGGGAAGACGGGGCTGCCTGGCCTGTTGAACGGCCGGACTGATGGCTTTGCTCCTTAACACTCCTCTCTCCTGAACATCCCATGCGTGTGTTCCCTAAATACTAAGGAAGTCTTGCCCTTGTTTTTAGTTGGTGCAGTTTTTTTAAGCAACTTCCCTTTATTACTGGGGCACTTTTTTTTTTCTTTCTCTCCCCCCCCCCCCACCCAGGCGGTGGAGCACTGTTTTTTAGAGCATTTTACTGCTTAGATTTAGTTAACCAAAGTTAACATCCTGCTTTTGACAGTTGTTACTATGGTTAATCTAACTCATCATTAAAGGAAGCTAGGTGAAGGGGATAGTAAGTGAACACACTGTATTATTTTTGCAACTTTTCCGTAAGTCTAAGATCTCGAAACAAGATGCAGCAGTGTTTTGGTTTTTAGGGAGGCAACTGTCAGTTTTCCTTTTGAGTTCAGTTGAGGGCCTAAAATTTGTCCCAATGGTTTGTCTGTATAGGAAACTTTTCTTCTGGCTAAAGAAGAAATGCAGCTTGATGAAGCGACTGAGCAGACCAAAGGGACAGGAACCTGCGTCACACAGAAGACAAAACATGTTGCCAGCGAGAGGGAGCTTTATATCCCATCCGTGGACCTTCTGACTGCCCAGGTGGAAGATTGAGCACTTTGGGGGGCAAGGGACAGAAGGCAGTGGAGGAAGTCCTTCCCCTGTTGAGAAGGTGGTGTAGCCACAGGCGGTGCCCAGGGAGTTAGAGATCTGCCCACTTGGATCGAGTCAGATGCATTGAGTGGCAGGGGGATCACCTGTGGAAGCAGGCCTCTAAATGTTTCTTCTGAATCAGGAACTCAATCTTGGGCTTCCCCACAGCTTCCCTTTAGTTGCCTCTGCGTTTCTGCTTTTCGGGTTCACTTTTCACCCCCACTGCGTTTTCTCTTTCCTGCCACTTGGTTATTTGGACGTCTAGTTCCCACTTCGTTCATCTTGATTTCACTTGACTGAGGTGTGAGGCATGAATTTGAACAGAGTCCAGGAAGGTGTGGAGCTCAATGGCCTACAAGTCCCCTCAGACAAAACCTGGCTCCAACATCCACTGCAAGTAGCCTAACGTTGCCCTTTTTGTCCTCAGGACCTGCTGTCCTTTGAGCTGTTGGATATAAACATTGTCCAAGAATTGGAGAGAGTGCCCCACAATACTCCCGTGGGTAAGAATGTCATTCAACCCATGTTGTTTATTTTATTAACAGACGCAAAAGTGCTACATCGTAGACCCTGGTAGTGAGAATCTTATTCCGAGGAAATACATGGCAAGGATTTCTCCTACAGCGTGACATTAAAACTGCACCCATGGGTCCATTTTCCTCCTTTTCCCTGTTGTCTGTCAGAGTCAGCAATACATGTTTGTGCAAGGCTTCTCCACCATAAAGGGACCCTTGAGGCACCTGGCTGGCTCATTCAGTGGAACGTATGGCTCTTGGTCTTGGGTTTGTGAGTTCGAGCCTCATGTTGGGTGTAGGGATTACTTAAAATCTTTGCGGGGGGGGGGGGTCTTCATTTTTCTCTAAATGTTATGTCCTTTTATTCCTTTACATTCCTGGTTCTGTGTCTTGGCCATGGTTTCTCAGGCCAGACGACTGTGACCCTTCTTGCATTCATTGATCTGAAATACTTCCACACCTAATGGTCTGGAGAAATTCTTTACAACAGACCTTGAAGCATACCTAGATTTATTTCAGCCCTGCAGGAGGCAAGAAGCCTGTGAGCTGTTGCTTCTAGACACCATTAATGATGTGTTGCTTTTTTTTTTTTTTTGGTTGATGGTTCTTCTGTCTTCATTCTCCAGATATGACTCCCTGCATGTCTCCTCTGCCGCATGACAATCCTTTAATAGAGAAGCCAGGCTTGGGGCAGATACAGGAAGAGAGCGAAGGGGCGGGATTTAAAGTGCTTCCCGGTAAGGGGTTAAATATTTGTCAAGTATATGCATTGTCCCCTCCCGTATTACACCATTTTCACACAAACTCCCTCCTACACTTACCTTAGCATCTCAGTGGGTTTTCTGTAGCTTCTCATTTTGTGAAGTCTCCTCACCTTCACATGGGCCGACAGCAGCTGTTCCTTGGCATGGGATCCGCATGGGTACGTAACTGGAGGAAGCTCCTCAACAGCAAGTACAGACAAGGCTCGTGTCTTTCAGATCCCACAGTGTCAGTGAAGAGGAAGGCTCCGAACATTGCCTCAGTGGAGGAAGCAGAAGATGACCTGAGTGGGACCCAATTCGTGTGTGAGACTGTAATCCGATCCCTTACCTTGGATGCTGCCCCGGATCACAACCCACCTTGCAGACAGAAGTCCCTGCACAGTGAGTGTCCCCGAGTTCCCCCAGCTAGCAGGGCGCTGTTTGAATTGTGACTGCCCGACCTGAGTAGGAAGAAGGGCTCTTCGTCACTGAGAGTGGCGGTTGGGTGATCTTTGTTAGAATTTGGATCATGGTGGTTTCTGTAAACTCCACACACTGTACCTGACTGTTGTAATTATAGCCTCAGAAGCAAAGCAGCCACCATACCCCAGCTTCACCCTCTCTCAGGGGCAGAACTACAGCAGCTGCTTCTGCTGCCTGAATTCTGCACTGAGGAGTCTTCCTGTAAGTTGACTGACCTCTTCAGCAGAGACCTGCACTGGCAGCTGTAGTTGTGTCCTTTCTCCAAGGACACAGTCCAGGAAACAGTGGGCAGAAGCATGAGTACCAAACTAAGTTTCCCAAGGTTAAATTCTGCTGTAATTAATTTCCTTTATAACAGAAACTTCTAGGTGTTGGATAGGTAGAGACCATACTATGTATTTCAAGAACTATCCAAAACTTCAAATTCTAGTGCATCAAAATAATATGGGAAAATTTCTGGTGTTTATTATAATAAAATTTGACCTCTACTTTTGCTTATTTTTTTTAAAGATTTTATTTATTTATTTGTCAGGGAGAGAGAGAGAGAGCACAAGCAGGGGGAGTGGCAGGCAGAGGGAGAGGCAGAAGCAGGCTCCCCACTGAGCAGGGAGCCCGATGTGGGACTCGATCCCAGAACCCTGGGATCATGACCTGAGCCCAAGGCAGACGCTTAACAGACTGAGCCACCCAGGCGTCCCAAGACCTATACTTTTTTTTTTTTTTTTTTTAAGATTTTATTTATCTATTCATGAGAGACAGAGAGAGAGAGAGAGAGAGAAGCAGAGGGAGAAGCAGGCTCCCAAGGAGCAGGGAGCCCGATGCGGGACTCGATCCCAGGACCCTGGGATCATGACCTGAGCCGAAGGCAGATGCTTAACCATCTGAGCCACCCAGGCGCCCCCAAGACCTATACTTTTAAATACGATTTGTCTCACTTCTGTTTAAAATACACACACTCATTTCCCCCTACCCCCCAGACTTATGTACAAATGCTTAACAAAAAATGTTTACAGTAGTTATGTCTGATAGGATTATAGGTATCTCTTTTTCCCTCATCCTTGTTTTGCTGATTTTCTGCCATGACTATCCCTTACCTAGCAAAGAAAGGGAGGAAAGTAGGCATATAGTCCTGCAGTACTCACCACCTAATGTTTTCTCTTGTTATAGCACCCTTAGCTAATATATCCGTTTTGATTAGTCTTTAAGATTCATGGTGCTTCTCAGAAGCCTTGGTGTTTCTCTGTACCTCGTGAGCTTCAGTTCTTTCTGGCTTTGCCTAGGCTTCAGACTTAGAATGTGGCCGTTAGTGGTTCACGGGCAGCCCTGCCCTCTGGCCATCCCTCTCCTCTGGCTTTCATGATTGTAGCTCATGGCCCACAAGGCTTTATCAGGTAAGGGTAGCACTGGGAGTTGCTTTTAGTTTATAGCTTAAAATGGATTGCTTTCATCCTTTAGTGAAATTTGCCTCCCCTGAAGAGGGACCACTTGGAGATGAGCGGGAGGTGGTTGTCCATAGCGCCAAAGAAGCTGTTGTGGAGGAGGAAGAGGAAGAGCAGGATGAACTCAAAGATGAAGTTCAGAGTCAGTCCTCTACTTCTTCAGAGGATTACATCATCATCCTGCCTGAGTGCTTTGACACCAGTCGCCCCCTGGGCGACTCCATGTACAGCTCTGCACTCTCACAGCCAGGCCTGGAGCGAGGGGCTGAAGGTGAACCTGGGGTTGAGGCTGGGGAGAGACTCACTGGAGGGGAGAACCAGCTGCAGGAGCAGAGCATCAGCGACATCCTCATGACCTCACAGACTCTGGACACAGTACCCCTCATCCCAGAGGTGGTGGGGCCTCCACCACAGCTGTCCAGGTACTGTCCACACCCTCCTCAGCTGGGCTGTTCTTCACAGGTGGAATAGGGAGAAAACCACTCCATCTCTTTTTTTTTTTTTTTTTTTTTTGTCAGCATGGGAAGAGACTTTTTCCCATAGGAAAGTCTGAATTTAGATGAATAAAAGTTGTATTTCCTTCCCCGCTCTATGGACTCATGGGTAAAGGCAGCAAAACTCATTCTCATGTTAACCCAAATAGGAAGTTTAAACTATTATGAAAAAAATGTATTCTAAAACCAGAGAACAATTATTTTTCATTATCTACTGATCTGTGTGTGTCATTGTTCTGTCATGGTATGGCAGCTGGTGCAGCCTGGACTAGGATTTAAACCACTCTCTCAGGGAGCTAGACATTTCCCTTAACTAGTACCACTTAATGGAGCAGGGAGCGACCCAGCTCAAGCCAGTCTCTCTAGCTTGACTATGGCTAAAGAGGAAAACCAGAAGTAGAATGAGGCCTTCCTGCCTGATCCCTACATTCAGACATGAGATCTGGATCAGAAAAGGGAAGCCTTTGTAGAGAATCTGCCACAGCTGTGCCACATGTACTGTTTCTCCAGCGTCCCCACAGGTGCCTTTTCAGCTGACTTTCGATATTGTGTCTTTCTGAAAGGAGCCCTCCTTGTGCACAGCCAGATGGTTCCCCAGGAGTGGATTTACCAGTTACCATACCAGAAGTTCCTTCAGTCCCTGATCAGATCAGAGGAGGTAACGACCAGCCTGAGCTTGATGTCTTTTTCTGTGCTCCTTTCTAACGAAACCAAGCATAAATAGGCACTCTGTCTTTGTGATTCTTGGCATTATTTGGAAACCTGCCCTTGTATTTTTTCTGTGGCCCTTCCTCACATTCTCTTCTGTCCTCTAGGTTCATATTTATTAAATGAGACCTCACAGAGGTGGGCATTGTGCTGCAGTGGAAAGAACACAGGCTTTGGAGCTAGACCAGTCTAGGTTCCAGGCCTGGCTTCCCCTTTCCTCACTGTGTGACCTTGAAGTGGTTCAGCACGGTCATAAAACCTGAGGGGCTGTTTTATCGAAAATAAGGAGAATAGCACCTTGAAGTTCTTAGTAGACCTTCAAAGTCACTTCCCACTCTTAATCAAAAAAACAAAACCTGAAAGTACTTAGAAACTAATAAATGGGTATGATAGGATTATATGCTTTGTTTTTCTGATTAAATAAACAGTCACCTTGCATTGCATTCCGGACAGTTCCTCCTTATCACTTAAAAACCACCTGCAAAATTTCCCGAATATTTTAAATAAATAAATAAATAAATGCTGTGATCAGATTGCTGCTTGCCTCTCAAAACTCGCCTCACTATGAGTTAAACACTAGGCACTTGTGGATGCCGCATCTAACCAATAGCTCTTTTGCTTTTAGAGCCCAGAGGCTCATCAGGACTTGTAAACAGCAGACAGAAGAGCTATGATCACTCAAGGTAACTGGACCCTGTGCAGCCTCTTCCGTCAGAAGCAGGTGGATATCCTAGTACTGCTTCTGCTTACACAAGCTTCTCAAAGCTCATGTGCCACCTCCAGAGGACAAAGAAGGAGCACCATCATTCCTTCTTGTTCTTATTTCTCCTGAAGCTTGTGAGCAACAGTGAACAGAGGGCTCCAGTTACATTTAAGAGTGTTCACATTCCAGGGGTGCCTGCCTGGCTCAGTCGGTGGAGCGTGTGACTCTTGATCTTGGGGTTGTGAGCTCGAGCCCCACATTGGGTGTAGAGATCGCTTAAAAAATAAAATCTTAAAAAAAAAAAGTGTTCACATTCCAGACCAGTACTCTCAAATTCACCTCACCTTAGTACCAAAGAAGGCAGGAAGGTCAGGCCTTGTGCATCTTAGTAATGGTTTCTTAGACACACCTGCATCTCTGTTCCCAATCATCTCAGATTAGTGGCAAGGTGCACTCCTCCCTTCAGTGCCCAGAAAATCGCATTTCCTTTGGAAGTGTATCCTCTGAGATGATAATTAAGCAGACAGACTGCTGATACCCCACTGTGCCCTTGACCGTGTAATTTTCAGCTGGGACAGAAGGCTGGCATACTAACCCGAGGGGTGTTTTCCTGCAGGCCTTATCTTGCAGCAGTAGATCTGGGGTCTACATCAAACCAAGCTTTATAGCTATAAAACTAGTAGGAAAATGATCACATTCTCTTTTTACATCTGACTTCTTTTCTCAGGGAAATCCATTTTCTTTCAAGGATTAGAGCCCAGATTAGCTTGTAGGAAGATAATGGTTTGTGTTTTTTAGGAAGATAATTTGGTTTTCTTCCCCAGGCACCACCACCATGGGAGCAGCATTGCTGGAGGACTGGTAAAGGGGGCTTTGTCCGTTGCTGCTTCTGCATACAAGGCCTTGTTTGCTGGGCCACCAGTCACTGCCCAGGTCAGTGTATGTTTCATTTTCCTGTACCAAAAGCCAAGTCACCGGTGAAAATGATGCTGCCTGTCTGGGTTGGAGAGTAGTATGGCATTCTGCCACTTTCTCGCTGTAGGACTTTAGCCAAGTTATTTAAGGGAAGAAAGGAAAAAAACCTAGTGTTTGTTGAGGACCTGTTACGTGTGGGGAGCTCTTGCAAGTACGTGCTACAAGGTGAAGAAGACAGTCCCTGCCCAAAGTGAGTGGGACGCAAGTGAGGTGAACAGTACAGTATAAGATCCTGCACCAGTGTTCTCGGGTGGAACACCTCAGCCTGCTGTGGGCCCCTGCACGGGGCCAGAGAAGGCTTCCTGGTGGATGATGCCTGAACTGAGTCCTTAAGGACAAAATAAGTATGTGCCAGGAAAGAGAAACAGCATTGTGACAGAGACTAGCCAGTAAAAAGAGTTGGAAATGTGAGCCTGAAAGGTGAATTTGGGCTGGGAAGAGAAAGAAGAGAAAAGCCCAATTTATGTAGGTGGGGTGCTGTATTAAGTGGTTTGGGTGTTATTTTAAGGCTAACTGGGGGGTTGAGGGGGAGGAGAGTGAATGGGTTTTAGGAAAATGATTAACATCAGATTTCTACCTAGTAAGATAATTCCACTATAGTGTGGAGGTTGGGGGAGCCCTAAAGAAATCATTTGAGAATCCATGTGTAGGTGGAAAAGAACTTGGGTAGAAGAGAAAGAGAAATGGCAGAACTTAGAGACCATGATTAAGAGGCTGGAAAGAAGTCAAGGCAGAATCCCGAGTTTCTGGCTTTGGGCAATGGATAGTACCATTCATTAAGAGAGGATGTGCAGCGGGGGCGCTTGGGTGGCTCAGATGGTTAAGCATCTGCCTTCATTTCTGGGTCCTGGGTCCCCAGCTCAGCGGGGAGTCTGCTTCTCCCTCTCCCTCTGCTCCTGCTGTGCTCTCTCTCTCTCAAATTAATAAATAAAAAATCTTTTAAAAGAGAGAGGATGTGCAGGAAGAAGGATATATTTGGGCAGGAGGAAAAGAAAATTACGTCCGTTTTGGATGGTGTGGAATTTGAGGCACATCCAAGTAGAGTTACCCACAGTGCAGGTGGGCATGTACCTGTGGCTCCCAGAGGAGTGATTTGGCCTGGAGGTCAAGTCACCTGTATACAGATTCTAGCGGGAACCATGTGATTGGGTGAGAGTTCCCAGGAAGAAGGGGTGTAAAGCAAGAAGCAGCCTTTAAGGATCCAGGAAAGAAGAAGGGCCTGCCCAGGAGCCTAAGAAGTAGGAGGAAGACGTGCTGGAGCTCAGGGAAGGGAGCTTGAGTGAGGAGGAGGTGCCAGTGGAGAGGACTCGGAGAGTGCACGTATGCTTCATTCTCAAGAGCGAGCTGGAGCACCAAGGGAAGGAGCGAAAGCTGGGCCGCAGAAGGCCGAGCGAGAGAAACGTTTCTAGAGCTGGCCGAGCCGGTAGCAAAGGAGGTTAACAGTCAGGGTGAGCGAGGGTAATTCACAGAAGAGATTTCTGAGGGGGTGAGAGATCATGAAATAGCAAGCAAAGGACATGTGCAAGGATTATCCAGGAAAGGAGGATGGATAGTTTCTTCTGAAATAAGAGGGAAGAAGGGAACAGTGGAGTTAGGTGTAGAGAGAAATGCCAGAGACTGTGCTCAACACGTACACACAGTCTTGTCTTAATCTTCTCAACAACCCTGCCAAACGAGGTATTTTGTCTCTCCGTTTTCCTACATAAGAGAGTTAATTGATAGTCAACACGGTAAGTAAGTGGTAAGAGGGTAATCCAAGAATGAAATCTTGCCATTTGCAACGACGTGGATGGAACTAGAGGGTATTATGCTAAGCGAAGTAAATCAGAGAAAGACAAATACCATATGATTTCACTCATATGTGGAATTTAAGAAACAGGAACATGGGGGAAGGGAAGGAAAACTAAAATAAGACAAAAACGGAGACAAACCATAAGAGACTCTTAACTCTAGGGAACAAACAGGGTTGCTGGAGGGGAGGTGGGGGGGATGGGGTAAATGGATGATGGGCATTAAGGAGGGCACATGATGGAATGAGCACTGGGTGTTATATGCAACTGATGAATCACTGACCTCTACTCCTGAAACTAATAATACACTATATGTTAATGTAAAAAAAAAAAAGGGTAATCCAAAGTGTTACGATTTAGGAAGGTTATGTGTCCACCACAGGGCTTGGCCCAAAGAGGGAGGTAAAGGAGTGTTAGCTCCCTCTTTTGTGGATTGCTTCTGTTCTTTAAAAAGGAAAAGGGAAAAAAATGCCAAGAAGGTCGCCCAAGATGTCATTTCGCAAGCAGTTTCTTGTTCAGCCCCTTCGCATAGCTGACTGAACTCTGCTGGTAACCGTCTCTGCCCCTGTGTCCACTGGCCCCGTCAGCACAGTTACCTTTATCTTCACGGTGTTTCCGGTGCTGGCTTGCATCTTTTCCTTCATCAGGCCAAAGAATGCTTCCTTCTGAAGCCTCCTCCTCCTAGTTCTGAGGACAGTTCATTAGTTGCCCGGTTTCGGGTACAAACATACAGAATCCAGAGCAGGGCATTCCCAGTGCTCCCTCAGGCGGCCTGATAGTGTCAGGTGGACAGGAGTTGGCCATAGCCTTGCATCCAATTCCCTAATATTTTAAACAGATCTTGGAAAGATTTGTATGATTTTCAAGATGATAACAATTTACAAGGCACATAAATGATACCAAAAACGTTGCTCTGCTTTTCTTGACTCTACACAGCCAATAGTTTCTGAAGATCAGACAGCAGCCCT
Organism: Halichoerus grypus; assembly: GCF_964656455.1. Classification (NCBI taxonomy): domain Eukaryota; kingdom Metazoa; phylum Chordata; class Mammalia; order Carnivora; family Phocidae; genus Halichoerus; species Halichoerus grypus. The sequence continues at coordinate 190,251,045 of NC_135713.1, forward strand.
GATGGCCCATCTCTTCGAAATGGGATTCTGTGACCGGCAGCTGAATCTCAGGCTGCTGAAGAAACACAATTACAACATCCTGCAGGTTGTGACAGAGTTGCTGCAGGTCCACAACAACGACTGGTACAGCCACCGCTACTAAGGAGGGGCCTCGTATTAAATCACTCTGCCTGCTTCTCATAGGTGATCTTTATTCTGTCCTTGGGCGTAGGGGAGGAAGCCCTGGCTTATTTTTTAATCTGATGAATCTATATAGAGCCCATTATTGAATTCTCAAGACAGTACCTGCATTACAGTATTTTCTGGAGCAAATCAAAGACCAGAACTGAAGCAGAAACATCGGATGGATGAATTGTAGGAAAACGGTTTTTCAGTTGATTTGGATAAAGCTCCTGTCTCCATTTTAGTGCATTGAAGAGCATAACTTGAACTTCCTATAGAACCGTTTTTCTTTCTGCTTGTATCAAAGTTGAGTATTTTTCTTTGGATGTTGTGGATGTTTCTATGGGGATATCTGTTGTCAGTTTTTAAAAGAAATTAACCTTGGAGGTTGTTTTCAAGAATTCTTGCAATTTTTCTAGCCTACCCCAAGCCTCATAGCTATGCTGTATTGAAATGACACCCAGAGCCCCAGAGAAATCTTGTTACTCTTCCTTGTTCAAAGACAAAGTCATTTCCCTGCAAGACTTAGTAATCAGCACTGTTGTTTTCTAAAGACCCCACTGGTACATTCAAGAAGATCACCTTCTGGGTCTCCACACTTCAGTGAAAGGAGGGAGTGTGCTCATTAACCCACCAGCACCTATTGAGCAGTGTTTACTGTAGTAATTTTGCATACATTTTTCTTTATTTAAGGGAACAAATTTAAGTAGATAGTGTGAAATATTTTGCTAATACTGTAGAGATGGAGAAAACTTCTATTAAAAAGAAAAGAAATGTAACAGTTACCTTTTTTTCTTAACGTCAGGGCAGAGGTTACTGGCAGATGTTAAGAGTCGAAAGGTGAAAAGTGAAAGGCAGGCTCCCTAGTTAATCTAGTAAAGTTAGTTCAGGGGTGGGCAAATAGGAAATGCTGATGCCTTCTTGAATGTTTGAAATCTGCTCAAAGGTACCTAGCCTTAGAGAGCCTAGAACAGGAAGAGGCTGTTTTGCAAAACTTGGATGGGGACAAACTCTGAAAAAGTTTTGAGTTAACCCCAAAATGAATGAGAAAGCTTGCTGCCAGGGGCCCAAGTCCTCATTCTGTTTACAGAAAGGAATCTTGGGTACAATGGGTGAAGGAAAAGGTAACAAAAAAAACACTAAAAGCTATTATTCATGAAAATGACTTCCAGAAAAAGAAGACTCTTAACCCTCATCCAGAAGGGGGAAGGATAGTAAACTAGTATTATTTAACCTGGTTGGTATTTATAATGAATGGTGATGTTAATTAATCATTAGTCATCATGATGTTTATTTACAGTATACTTCTTGACCGCTATTAAATAAACCAAGATTCAGACTGCAAGCCAACCAGGCTGTTCATTATTTAAAACGTTTTTATCCGGGCTTCTGGGTAGAGGCTGAGCGGCAGGGTGTGTGTAATTAATTGGGTTGATTTCGGGCGGGACCTGTTCTGACCTCCTGAGTCGTATTGTAGGGGTCCAGAGAGGACCCCGAGGTCCAGTCGTCCGTCCGGTTGTACTTGTACATAACCGCTTCAAGAATGGTGAAATAAAGGTTCTTTGAAAGTCCTACCTGGACTGGCTGGTGCTTGCAAAAGCAGCGTCCGGGCCCCGGGGTGGTCTTTGAAGAGTTGAGCTCTTCCCTCGCCGCTGTGTCGAGAGGGGGCGGGCCTGTGGGAGGGGGGCGGGTCCGGAGGAGCTGGGGCGGAGCCTCCGCAGGCACCGAGTCAAAGCTTGGGGCGAGCCCCTGGGTTCCCGCACTTTCGATTCTGCTTGTACCCGGTTCTGTCCTGCTGTCGCTCGGGGGTGGGGTAAGGTGCTTCCCAGATTTTACTTTCTTTCCCTTTGGGAGGCAAGGGTCGAGGGACCTTCAGTGCCTCCTAACCTCACGCAGGCACTCGCGGGTTAACAGACTCGACTAACGGCCTCGGGGTGTCTGGAGGGACTTGAAATTCTCCTTCAGTGAAATCCCAGCTTCTGCAGCTGCTCGGGCTGCCCCGCTCCTCGGGCCCCTAGCCGAGCCCAGGAGTAAAGGCTGGAAGCACCTTAGCCTTTCAGGGAGGCCGAGGTCGCTGCTCCCCACCCTATCCGACGCTGCATATTCGCTCCCCCAGGACTCTGCTGAAGGGGGCCAGTAGCCTGGCCAGCCCCAGTCGGTGGCCCCTCGGGTCACCCTGCCCTACAAGCCCTTCTCCCCAAAGACACATTCCAGAAACTGCACTCTTAGCTGACAGGAGCCCTGGATCCCAGCCCTGAAGCAGGTGAGGCTCTCTTGATTTTGGCCCAGTGAGGTCTGAGTGCGGTTCACCTTGCCCACTCATTCTGCTCCCAATCCTGAGCCTTTGGGGAAGAATCTGGATTTTTAGCCTTTACCATTCCTTAGTGAAGGATGGACCCTGACCATTGCTCCCACCCTTCCCCAGGCATTCTTGCCTACCACACAGAAAGCAGTGAGGAAGAGGTTTCTGCTCCCTTTCAGGGCTATTTTAAGGTTCTTAGGCACACCTGTGACCAGCCTAGCTGCCTTTCCCTTGTTTCAAACAATCCCTGCCTTCCTATTAGGCCAGCACTTGCAAGGGCTCAGGGATGGAAGCTTTCCTTCCACTCCCAGGCTGGGAGATCTCAGGCATTTCTGCCTGGGTGTTCTAGACACCTCTTCAGAGTCATCTTGTTGCAGAGGGTGAAGGGACTCTGGACTGCGGCCTCCCCCACCGCCCGCCAGCCCCGTCCACTTCCTTCCCTTGAAGCAAGTGACAGCTCAGCAACTTTCCCAAAAAATAAAGTGCTCGGCCATTCACTTGTGGAGGTCCCTTCTAGGGAAATAACTTCTGCTTTTCTTTTCTCTTCCCTCTTGTAGGCAGATTGAGCTCCCCTGCAGTAATGAAAGGAAACGCACTGAGATTTCTGATCCCAGAGTCCCGTGTAACTGCTCAGTTTTCCATATCCTAGCTTCCTTGGGCTGGAGCTTGCTGAAATTGGGGTGGCGCTCCTTGCGAATCTTGAGAACCCAAAACCAGAGTGACATCCGGTGTCCGTGCTAACAAGCTTAGCACTGAATTCTGGTTTTTTCTCATTAGCGAAAACTCCCCCTGAATGATGGGTGAGACGTTCTCCCAGTTGGGCTCTCGGGAGGAGGAGAACAAGTCAATCCTGCCCCCCAGCCCGGCATTTGGCAGCAAGGCTGCCTGCTACTCCAGCACCCGAAGCAGCAAGTCTTTATGTTCCCGCGTGCCTTGTGACGGGGCTGCCAGTGCCAGCTTTGTGACTTGTCCCACCTGCCAGGGCAGCGGGGAGATCCCGCAAGGTGAGTGGCCCAAGGCTTAGGCAAGAGCCTGGAATCCAGAACAAGCCCTTAGCAGCCAGCTGGTCAGGCCCCCTGAGCCTCCTGGAATGGGGTTGGGTCTCCCAGCTCTTGGTCCCCCAGCTGCAGGCGGGCCAGCGAGATGTTCACTTGCCCTGCGCTCGCTGCAGAGACACCCCAACCCCTCCTGCCCTGGTGGTTCTCCCCAGCCTGGGGGGTCTCCAGCCTCCCTGCTCCCTTAGCAACACTGTTTCTTAGGATTCAGGAAGTTACAAATGACCTCTGCAGAGAAGCTAGACTTCTCTCATTTACTGGTGCTTTCCGGAAATTCACACCCGTTAATGAAAATCTCACTTCCATTGCAGAGCTGACATAGTTGAGCTGCTGTCATCTGCCCAGCGTTCCCAGTCCTGCTCTGGGGCAGAGGTGGCATGCTTCTGACTCGACTCTGTGGGGCGGAGGGGTGCTTCTGGGAGGCTGGCGCAGGAAACCTTTGCCATGCATACTTCTTAGCCCTCTCTCTTACCTTCTTTCTCTCTACAGAGCTAGAGAAGCAGCTAGTGGCCCTCATCCCCTATGGGGACCAGAGGCTGAAGCCCAGGCGCACGTAAGCCCACAAGCCGTCACCTCTGGGGGCTGTTCTCTTTGTCTCCCCCATTCTGCCTCCCAACCCCCTGCAATTCTTCTCCATTGGAAGCCTTGCTGAATTCGTATATACTAGCTCCATTTCCAGGGTTTTTCCTGGTTTAAGAAGTCTGGGGCACAGCAGATGCCACCTGAGGGCACTCGGTGTCCTGAGCTTCGCTGCTTCCAAGAAGCATGGCTCCCTTGTGGAAACAGGATCTCTTGACTCTGCAAGGCCTTTCTGGAGGGAGGGAGTGGCCCTGGATGTGGTCAGTTTGGGGAAGGTATTTTTCCTGCGAGCTTTCCTCTCTGTGGCACCTCAGACCTGCTCGTTCTCTTCCCGGTTGAGATGGAAAACTAGCTGCTCCCTGTTCTGAGATACTTCAGAGCCTCAGAGGCAGCCCCGAGTTTCCCGGGACGGGGTCGTGACCCTGTTTGTCATCTGGGTCTCTTGGACGTGAATCCCTGCCACCTCCTCCCAAGGTGCTCAGCTGCAGTCTGCGAGCCACCAGCCTGCCCTCCCGGACCCCTGCACCAGAATCTGAGGCTGCCTGTGCCCCTCATAAATACTAACGAGGTGCTGTCTCTTTCATGCCTAGCTCAGTTTTGAGTTAGAGGGACGGATGATGTCCTGTTCTGAATATTAATTTTAAAATTCAGAACTCTCAAATTCATGTGGACATTTCTTCCGGCAATGATAGCTAGCATTCATTGAGCTTTGGTTATGTGCCGGGAGCTGGCATCCGTGCCTTTTCATGCGTTAGCCCATAACAAATTCTGTGAGGTAGGTATAGTTCTCTCCGTTTACAGACAAAGAAACTGAGGCCTAGGGAGCTTAAGTGGGTCGCTTAGAGCTACTGGGCCAGTGGGTACAGAGAGCTGGGAATAGAAGCCAGGCTGCCTGCCTCCCGATCCTGTGCTCCGACTCACTTTGGGCCACATCTGTACTTGGGCCGGTCCTCCACATCTGGGGAGGTAAAAGCACAGTTGGGAGGGGGCTGGTGCAGGGGAGAGCCTTGTACAGGGAGAGGAGTGTCCCTCTCTGCCCAAGGTTCCGTCGTGTTCAGACTTCTCCCCTCCTCTACCCCGGGTCCTGCTTTCTTTCCCACAGGAAGCTCTTCGTGTTCCTGGCAGTGTTCATCTGCCTTGTGACCTCCTCCCTCATCATCTTTTTCCTGTTTCCCCGGTCCATCACCGTGCAGCCCGCGGGCCTCAACTCCTCCACGGTGGCCTTTGACGAGGCTGACATCCACCTCAACATAACGGTGGGTGGGTGCCCACACCCTTGAGCCCCACACCGCCTTGCCGGCAGCTCTTCTCTGTAGCCCTTGCCCAGCGTTGCCATCCCGGGCTCGGGTAGCCAGGGGTACTATGCCAGGCCAGAGGGTATCAAAGCCTGGGGAGAAGCAGGCACAACCGTGAGCCCCACAGCGGATTGTGCAGGATTAGGACTGTACGCAGCGAGGGGTCAGAATCTGGACGAGAGAAATAAAACACAGGGTGTGGTTGGGGGGCATGCCTGAGACTCCCTGGGTGGGCGGAACTGAACAGAGAGAAGCCTCGCAGAATGAGCCTGGGTCCTGGGCCAGCTTCGTGTCTTACAGTGACCCCTTTGCCATTAAGAGCCCCTCCAAGGGGCTCCTGGCGCTGGGCTTCGGCAGCTGAGGCCCATAGTGGGAGTGGGGATCAGTCAGGCAGGGGGCTGGAGGGGGGGTTTGGGAAGCTATTTGACTTCTCCTTTTCAAGGATGGTCACCTTCCCACTTCCCTTTCCCTTGTCTTCGTCCTTAGAATATCTTAAACATCTCCAATAGCAATTACTACCCCATCACTGTGACCCAGCTGACCATCGAGGTTCTGCACCTGTCCCTCGTGGTGGGGCAGGTCACCAACAGCCTCCTCCTCCACATCGGCCCTTTGGCCAGCGAACAGGTGACTCCCTCTCCCTGGCCAGCTCTGCCCACAGAGGTGTGGACATGTGTGGGGGTCGGAAGGGGCAGCTGGGGTTGGGGCTCACCGTGTGCCCATTTGGTTGACAGATGTTTTATGCAGTGGCCAACAAAATCTGGGATGAAAACACATAGTAAGTATCCCTTGATCTCTTCTCCCTTAGCCTCTTTCCCTGGTTGGAAACCCAGTGTTCATCTCTACCAGATTTCCTGGCTGCTTAGCAAACCCTGCAGCCAGCATTTGGCCTTCATTCTCGTGGCCAAGACTGCAATCTGCAAGGGATTCAGGGTCCCCAGCCCTCTGCCTGTTTGGACTTAGGTTGGAATGAAAAAAGGCCAGAATTGGGTTAATTCTTACACTCTGTGACCTTGGGCTCTTCAGCCTGAGTCGCTGAGAAAGATGAATGTCTTGTTTTCTGTTGAGGGAGGGGCTAGCACACACCTGGGCCAAGCCTGTGGGGCTTGGAGGAACAATATTGCAGCAAGGGTGACATGCTCACCTTAGAGGGAGAGACAAAGAGTGGGAGTGGCATTTGGTGTCCCTGATGGAAAAGAGCCCAGAAGCCTGGGACCTGCAGGTCTCCTCTCAGTTGCCATGCTGCTCAGTGTGAAACATGGTCCCGTGTTCTTTCTCTCTCAGCAAAATCTGTTCCTGGATGAAAATCAAAGTCCACCATGTGCTTTTGCACATCCAGTAAGTAGGGCTTGGAGCCCGGGTGCCCCCCCTCGCCCACTTCTGACCTCTGGCTCTCCTCTGCTCCACCTTGTGGGAGGAGTCATCCAAAGCTAACTCCGTGGATCTTTGTTGGCTCTTGGGAAAGCAGGTCCGGCCCCTTCCCTAGATCCTGCCTTGCTTATAAGCCATCGGTGGGACAGCCACAGACAGAGCTGTCTGGATCACAGGTGGGACAGCTGTCCCAGGTGCGTTGGCAGAGTAGGGAGCAGAAGGAAGAGTGTGCAGTGTTTAAGGGAGCCCCCCCCTCCCCAGACAGCAGAGCAGGGCCAAAGCTTTCCTCTTTGCCCCCAGACACAGCAACAAAGCCTGCTTCCTCTCCAGGGGCACCCTGACCTGTTCCTGCCTGAGCCATTCAGAGCAGCTAGTCTTCCAGAGCTATGAATACGTGGACTGCCGGGGAAACACGTCGGTGCCCCACTTGCTGGTCCCTCACCCGCCGTGACCTGTCCGCTGTTCCCGAGCCCCAGGCCCCCGCCAGGTTGGGCTGTGTCTCCCTGAGCCCAAGGAAGGACTACAGTGACTTTGCCAAAGGAAAAGCCCTGCTTTATTCTACCTCCTCCCCACCACACACACCCTCAGCACAGGAAGCCCTACGTGAAAGTTACCTTTACACACACACATGCACGCACGCACGCCTCTCACGTCCTCTGACTTCCACAGGAAAAGAATTCTGGTTCTTCTAGGGCCCAGCGCCAGGCTTTCCCCTCGGTCTGTCCTGAGGAGAGTCTGACCTGATGTGTATTCAGAGCTGCCTTAGAGTCCCTGGAGTGGCATCTGCTTTCTGTACTGAGCACCGTGGTTCCCTAGCCCCTCTGGGGCTGGCCTTCCTCCCACCTGAAGAGAGAAATCTTTCCTTTTATCTGGCTTTTAAAACCTGGATCTTTCTCACGTTCTCCACCCAGTGGTGGGAAAGTGACTTGAGGGACATCCATGCTGTCTCATGCTTTCCTGCTTGGTCATGTGACAGAGTGGTGGTGCTGGTCGGCTTCTCTCCTGGTAACTTGGGCCCTGACAGTGAGGTTGGCTAAGGCCCTTTGGCTCGGCAGCCTCCCTGGTTAAAGACTGTCCCAGTTCCTAGGAAGACAGAGCTGTTCTCTGGCTAAAGCTTCTCTCCATAAAAATCGTTTTCTTATTCTCATCACAGCAGGAGTGAACGTAGTAGCGGGGGGAGAGAGGCATCTGGCACCCCCTCCGCCTCTCCAGGAAAAACAGAGATGAAGCCAGAGTCATTCGGGAAGGTATTTATTGAAGTTAGGCTTCTGGCTGGTGGTCGGCCCACAACGCTGAGCCCGTGTGAGTGGACACAGGTCGGTCAGACGGGGTGTCAGCTGCCGCCCGGTGACGGCCTGCAGAGGTGAAGCTGTCAGGATTCGGCCAAGCTGCTGGCGCTCTAGCATCCCCAGCATAGCTCCAGGGCCCATCCTCTGCTCCCAGAGGCCTCTGCTTTCCTTCGGGCATGCACAGGCTGGAACCGCACATCAGTAGGGACCGGTCTTGACCTCTCCTCTTTGCTGTCACTCAGATGCAGAAGCGAAGTCCTAGATAATGCAGGTTCCCACTGGGCTCCAGATGGAGGCGGTCTGTGGTGTCGCTGAGCAGGAATGGTAATTGCTCACTAAAGGGAGCTGTGGTTTTTCTCAGGCCGGGAGGTGAACTTAGGTGGTGGGGCAAGCTGAATGCGAAGTTGGATGGATGGAGAGGGGGCAGTGGGGATAGCACCTGGCTAGCTGGCTGGGGGGACAAGGGGAAGGAAGGAGGTTGTCCTGTCTCCGCGCTTTCGTGCCTGAGTAATTGGAGTCAAGAAGATGCTAGCAGGAGCACAGAAGTCCAGAAAGGCCAGGCTGGAGTTTCCGCTGTGTGTTGGTTGCCAAATGTCAAGCATTTATATCGTCTTCAATAAACTATACTTCACAATGTTAAAGAGTAAACAAAGAGTCTCCTGTGAGTTGGGAGGAGAGCTGGACGACACTCCCGGCCTGTTTCTGGGTGGCCGAGTGGGTGCCAAGCTCTCTTCCCCAGGCCCAGAGCCCCTCTGCTCTTCTGGTTGCTGAGAGAGCGCTCCTGGGAGCTCACTCTCTCCCTTCCTCCCACTGTGTGTCTCTCAAGTTCCCTCCCTACTTTAATATTCCTGTTCTGCGCCCCACCCCAGGTCCCCCGGCTGCCCCCCTCAGGAAACACTGCCCTGAGGGGTCCCTTCAGCCTGTGGGCTTCCGTGAAAGGCCCAGGCATCCCCTCACTGGCACCAGGTGGAAAAGGGGACAGGCTGTGGGAGGGACCCCGGGTGTCAGCTTCAGGAAGTGGTGAGGGGGTGAAGCCTGACTCCGGGAAAGGCTGAGGTGGGGGAAGGAAGAGGCCTGTGGGGTTCTGTGGGCCAGTACCCCTCCCCTTCCCAAGATCAGGTGTCCTGTACTTGAGGCTACAGCCCCCCTTTCCTCTGAGCTCTTTCCACCCCTGCCTCCCATCATCCATGCCACAGCTCAGCGCCCACTATGGGCCAGGCATTACACTGGACCTGGGGGGGCCCCACCTGCCACCTCTAATGCTGCTCCAGGCCTGTTCTGGTGTGGTGCAACCCCTCCTTCCCCAGTTGTGTCTCAGTAAGCACCGGCCAGTGGGGAGGGGTGATGGCTCCAGTGAGAGTCCTCAACCTAGAGCCCCCAACAGGGGTGTCTGGGGGGCTCAGTCGGTTAAGCATCCACCTTGATTCTTTTTTTTTTTTTATTTGACAGACATAGCGAGAGAGGGAACATGAGCAGGGAGAGTGAGAGGGAGAAGCAGGCTTCCCGCGGAGCAGGGAGAAGCAGGCTTCCCGCGGAGCAGGGAGCCCGATGTGGGGCTTGATCCCAGGACGCTGGGATCATGACCTGAGCCGAAGGCAGACGCTTAAAGACTGAGCCACCCAGGCATCCCCCACCTTGATTCTTGATTTCGGCTCGGGTCATGATGTCAGGGTTGCAGGATGGAGCCCTATGTCCGGCCCTGTGCTCAGCAAGAAGTCTGCTTGTCCCTCTCCCTCTGCTCCTCCCCTCACTTGCTCAAGCACACACATGGGCTTGTGTGCTCTCTCTCTCTCAAATAAATAAAATCTTTGAAGCCCCCAACAGACCTATCCTTGCTAAATAAGGGCCAGCAATGGAGCTGTATAGACTTGGGAAGGCCAAGACCAAGTTCTCCCATTGGCTTTTCCTCCAGAAGCATGGACTCAGCCTACTTTCTTCTCCCACCCACTCCATCCGCTTCATGGGTCCTCATTCCCCTTTCCCTTCATCCCAGTCTCACAGAGCTGACCAGTCTCTTGATTCTTTTTAGGAGGAAATCACATTTTATTCCCGGCTAGCTCCTCTTCTAGAGTGGATCAGGAGGGGGTGACTTGGAGTGGAGATGCTGGGGGTGAGAAAGAAGTCATCTGTTTTTTTGCTGATGGCCAGTGGGGTTGAGGGTCTCTCTCTGGGTCACCACTGCTGTGTGTAATTCATTGACTGAGAAGAGGGAGAGACAGGAGGCAAACCGGGTTAGTTAGCCATTTCTGGGCCTGCTGTTCCAGAACGTTGTATCAAGCCCTTTGAGGCCAGAGAAATAAAAGTAAAATGGATCGGCCCAGTCCTCATCCTAACAGGGCTGGCATCAGGCTCTCTCATCCTTTGCACCTGAGCCAGAGAAACCTCCTTTCCAAAGCTTGTACTGTGTTACGTCCTTCTCATCAAGAGTGACCACTCCGGGTTTGAAGGCCTGGATTGAGCCAGGTCCTAAGCTAAGGGCTTGTGATGCTTTCTCTTTCAATGGCCACATTCAGTGGTCCGACACCTCTGTTAAGGAGGTGGTATTAGCACTCTCATCTTATGGATGGGGCAGATGAGGCTCAGAGATGCAGTCACGCTGCTGGGGACTGGCGATCCCGAGACTCACAGCCTGTGACTTCATGTCTTGCCCTCCTCCGGCTCCAGCTGCCTCCGCCCCAATCAGCACTTAAAACAGCCCCTCTGTTTTGCTTCTCTGGCACCTGGCCCGTCTTTTTGAATAGACTGTCAACCCCTCCGTTTCTGCTGAGTGCCGAGCAACAGGCCACAAATGGGCCATTCAGCAGTGACTATATAATTGCATATAAAGGCTTTATGTAATTGACTTTATAAAATATAAATAATTGCAGCCCCTCCCGCCAAGGAAGCCTCTCTAGATTCCACACACAAACACACACACACACACACACACACACACACACGCAGCCAGAGTCGACCTGCCTTTCACACTGTCTCACCGTGAATCGTGAGTGCTCGGTGTATTTATCTGGATTTGACTGGAATGAGTTCCTGAAACCTGATGGTGAAACAAGCATACATTATTCATCTGACAGTTCCTGAAAATGGAACACGGCAGAGCTGGACTCTCTACTATGTGTCTGGGGGGCAGGCGGCAGCCCCTATCTAGGGCAAGGCACAGACAGAGCCCACCCGGAAAACTCATACCCGGGAAGCTACACCGTGATTCCTGTTCCAGACTTCCCAGGGCTCAGCTCGTCTCTTGTTAAGCCCACCCTCACTCCCTCTGACACCCTCGCCCCGGAGGAGGGGCTGCCACCCTCTGCAAAAGTCAGCAGCCTCCTTTGCACCCCCAGAGTGATGCAAACGTCCCCGGGGGGGGTGTGGCCCCCAAGTAAAGACCAAGGATGCCTGGGAGAGTCCGAGACAGTGGGAGGACGGAGGTGCATTCTGGACTATAGGGCTGGGGGTGGGAGCAGGGAGCTCTCTCCTCACCACCTGCCCTCCCAGGCATCTCACTTACTAGGGCCTTGAGGGGGTTTTGTTCCTCCCGGGAATCCGTTAAAGTCGGATTGCCCTCCAGCTTGATGGGTCCCTACTGAGCCAAGCTGGGGACCTGGCTTTTGGGAATCCTGCAGAATGTGCACAGACGTGCACTGAGTCAGAGGGTCGTGGGCGTTCTGTTGCCTTGGCTGAGGCGGCAGTGGCGGCGCGGGTGGGGTCTGTGACTGCTCCGGGAGCTGCGGTCGGGGAGGCTGCGGTGGGGCGGGGGGCGCCTGCAGCTCTGGTGACGCTCCTGGTGGCCTCGGCGGCAGTGACAACTGCTGCTCCTGTTGAGACCCCCGAGGGGGCTGGGGTCTTTTCTCGGATTGGCCTTCCTCCTCTTGGAGTTTCTTCAGTTCCTGGCAAGAAGCCCCCCACAAGTGGCATCCTCCTCCCTCCCCACCCCGTCACCCATCTGCTGGGGACACTGCGGGGAGCAAGGCAAGCCATCAGTGGAGAGGCAGAGGTGGCTGGAAGGTCTCTGTTCCCTGGACATGGAGGCTGGGCTCCCTTCACCCACCGCAACACCCGAGAACTGTGTCTTTGGTGACAGTGCCCCCCTGGCACAGCCCCGGCCCAGGAAACAGCAGTCTCCGGGCACCTGCCTCCTACCTTGGGAGCTGTGCACTGAAAACAGTTTGCAGTGGGGGAAGAATAAAGAATACTTTCTTGCAAACCCTGGGAGACAGCACTGTCCAATAGAAATATAATGCATGCAACCAGTAATTTTAAAATCTTCTAGTAGCCACATAAAAAAGCAAGAAGAAAACAGGTGAAACTGGGGCGCCTGGGTGGCTCAGTCGTTAAGCGTCTGCCTTCGGCTCAGGTCATGATCCCAGGGTCCTGAGATCGAGCCCCCACATCGGGCTCCCTGCTCGGTGGGAAGCCTGCTTCTCCCTCTCCCACTTCCCCTGCTTGTGTTCCCTCTCTCGCTGTGTCTCTCTCTGTCAAATAAATAAATAAAATATTTTAAAAAATAAATAAAGTAACACTATAAAAAAAACAGGTGAAACTAATTTAATATATTTTGGTTAACCCAATACCTCCAAAACCTGTAATCAATATAAAAAAAAATTAATGGGATAGTTTATATTCTCTGTTTTCGTACTAAGTGCAAAACACAGCATTTATTTTATATTTAACAGCACATCTTAATTTCGATACTACATTTTGATCAAAAATAATTGCCTTAGATTTAGATTTTATAAAATTTACAGTTGAAAAAGATTTACATATCCAAGTTGTTCTAAACATACTTCAAAGTTTTCCAATACATAAAAAGTATTTGTTTTTTAATGCAGATTTAAATTAATTAAATGTATATGAGATTTTAAATTCAGTTCCTCAGGCTCACTAGCCACATTTCAAGGGCTCAGCAGCACACAGGCTGGTGGCCACCGTATTGGACAGTGCAGCTTTAAAATCTCTCAGGCCAGGGCTCCTGGGTGGCTCAGTTGTTGGGCATCTGCCTTTGGCTCAGGTCATGATCCCAGGGTCCTGGGATCAAGCCCCACATCGGGCTCCCTGCTGGGTGGGGAGCCTGCTTCTTCCTCTCCCTCTGCTTGCCACTCCCCCTGCTTGTGCTCTCTCTCTCTCTGTGTCAAATAAATAAAATCTTTAAAAATAAAAATATAAATAAATAAATAAATAAAATCTCTCAGGCCTGACCCTCCCTGGATCCCCCACTAAGCCTCAGCCTAGTACAACAGCAAAGTTGAGTTACCCTAACACACACACACACACACACACACACACACACACACACACACAGAGTCCATCCAAGAGACTATCAAAGGAACCTTACTTTCTTCCTACCCCCAGCAAAAAACATTGGCCAGATAATAGCTTCCTAGGGATCTGTCTCCCCTCCGCATTCCCTTCCAGCCCCCTGGAAGGACCCCGATGAGCCTGGACCTTCTCATGCACCTGCTCCTGCTGCTGCTGCTGTTTGGCCATCAGCCACCTCCTCCGGTCCAAAGCCATCTGCCTGCGCCGGGCCTCCCAGTGGTAAGCACTGCCCATGATGGTGGGGGTGACAGAAGGCCTCAGAAGGGGGTGGGGGCAGACAGGGCCCAGGATGCTGCCCCCACCGCCTCTGTTTCCTCTCACCCCCACCCCACTGCCTGTAACCAGAACCACCTCACAATGGGAGGAGGGAGGACATCTTCCTAAGTTGCCTAGGGAATGCCTGTACACTACATTTCTCTCCAAGGCCCCGTGAAGGTAAAAGACACCTTTCCACCTTAGCTTTGAGTTTCCATGGGCCCCAGGGACAATTTCCAAGTCAGCTGGCTCTTCTCTCTGATTTCTTTCTCCCACCCTTCCCAGGATTCCAGCATCCTCATTTGGCCCTCTGCAGACCCCCATCTCCCCACCACCAAAGTTCTCTGGAGTTACCTTTCCCTCAGTCCTCCGTCTCCTCCTGCTGTACTGAGTCAAGAGGAAAGAAAATAGCGGCGCCTGGGTGGCTTAGTCGTTAAGCGTCTGCCTTCGGCTCGGGTCATGATCTCAGGGTCCTGGGATTGAGCCCCGCATCGGGCTCCCTGCGCAGTGGGAGGCTGCTTCTCCCTCTCCCACTCCCCCTGCTTGCGTTCCCTCTCTCACTGTGTCTCTCTCTGTCAAGTGAATAAATAAAATCTTTAAAAAAAAAAAAAAAAGAGGAAAGAAAATATAAAATCCAATGAACCCTCACTGGGGTGTGAGCCTCTGTGAAGACAGGGTGGCTAATTTGCCTGGGGATTCACAATGCTGGGCTCAAGCCTAGGGTGTATCTCTTCCTCTAACCTTGGAGACCCTACATAACCTCTCTGGGCCTCAGTCTCCTTGCCTGTAGAATGGGAAGGGTATTACTTGTTATCTCCTCCACAGGACTGGCATCAGGACCAAGTGGATTAATGGATGAGAAATGTACAAGACAAAGCAGAAAATCATCCAGCTGCAGGTTGATATTTTTTATTCTCCTACCTGATTTTCATCCCAGGTAGGTGGAATGGCCAGGGGAGGGGATCATTTCCTGCAACCCAGGAAGGCTTCTGGGGGCAGGGACTGGGTGGGCTATTGACTGCTAGGCTCCCTCCTACACCCACATGCCCTTACCCACAGATAACAATCTTTCTAGAAGCAGCAGAGCCTGAGTCCAGCTTCAGGTGTGGGGGCAGGGAAAGGGCATGGGTGAAAAAGGTCTTCAAAGCCAGTCACAGCTTCAAACACTGTGCTGGTGGAAAGCAGGGTGCCGTGGGAAGGTGACAGTGGAGAGCAGCCCTTGTGCCAGAGAACACAAGGAGACAGGTTCCTGGAGAACCTGTCAATCTGGTCAGCTGCTTTAGTGGACGGAACCCGGGCTGTGGAGTCCAACACACTCGGGCTGAATCATGCTCGTGCCACCATTAGCTGGTGGTCCTTAGGTAGGTCACTCAGTGTCTCCGAGCCTTTCCGGTGACACTGTTTGTGTAGAGGCCGCTTTTAGGCAACAGGCTTGAGCAATGGAATGTAGAAAGGGCCGGTGGCCAGCCACCACCAAAGTGAATACCGACAGGCTCCTTGGGCAACCCACCTCAAACTCTCCATAGGCCCTACCTAACCGATCAGGCACAGTTACCAAAACATGGAAAATTCCATATGTCCCCATACCTCCTCACCTTCCCTCTTTAAATACAGCCCCACCCACTACCTCGTGGCAGACCAGACCGGCTCTCTTCTGCTCTCCTGCCCACGGCTCCCTGGCAGTATATTCAATCTCTTCTATCTCCTTTGTTCTGCCTGAGGTGAATCCTGTCACTGCCCGTGCCATCAGCCCCCACCCGATGGGGACGCCCCACAGTTAGGGGCCCCCATCCGATCGATAGGGAGAGAAGCCACATTTTGGAAGACGCCATGGGATGCTTGGAAAATGCCTGCCCTCACAGTGAGCGTGAGCCAATCCTCATGCCAGAGGAGGGATTTTCAAGGTGAATCGTGCCCTCCCCGTCCCTTGCTCACACTGCCTCTCCCAACCCCCACCTCAGAATCTTTGTTGTGGAAGAAACAACAGTATATTTAGAAGCACGGGCCAGGTAAGTCCTGTGAAATACCAGCTGTATTATTTATTACATGTACAAATGTGGCCTAGTCGCTCTCTCTCTGATCAGTTTCCTCACCTGCAAAGTAGAGATAATAATACCTCTATTCAGAAAGTGTTGTGATAATTAAAGGAAATAATCCATGTCAGGCACAGGATTCAATAAATAGAAGCTTTTACATCCCAATAAACCCATCGTAAGTTGAAAAAAATCTAGGTTGAAAATGCATTTAATACACCAGCCTATGAAACATCATAGTGTTACAGAACAATCTATCATAGCTGCTAATTCCAGAAACAAACGGGTGAGCCCTGACGCTCTGTCGCGGCCAACTGCTCCGTCCTGGGGAAGCTGGATGGGGCTGGACAGATCAAAAGCATAGCTCCTGGCTGGGTTTCCCGACACTGCTACCAAGCAAAGTCAGATAAATTCTGCTGCTGCTCAAAAAGCCAATAACTCGAGAGAGGAGGGTTTGGAAAAGAGAAAGGGAAAGATTTATTTCAGGTGGCAGCAGCTAAGGAAGGTGACAGGCTCAAGCCTTAACAATCGACCTCTCCAATGGCAAGATGGACAACTAGAGTTGTATAGAGGTTCAGGAGGGTACATGCAAGAGAAAAGGCAGGGAGCATATGATCATGGGGGGTTGGTATGTGTTCAGCCCATGATTATGGGCAGGGAAGGGAATGTGTGAAGTGTGGTCTTCTAGACATTCCATTGCCATCAGGGCTTCTGGTCCAGCGATGGGAACGTTCCAGTCATTGTCAATGCCTTAAGAAAATGCAATAAGAGGGCGCCTGGGTGGCTCAGTTGGTTAAGCGACTGCCTTCGGCTCAGGTCATGATCCTGGAGTCCCGGGATCGAGTCCCGCATCGGGCTACCTGCTCAGCAGGGAGTCTGCTTCTCCCTCTCCCGCTCTCCCCTCTTGTGCTCTTTCTCTCTCTCACTCTCTCTCTCAAATAAATAAATAAAATCTTAAAAAAAAAAAAAGAAAATGCGATAAGAAATAACCATTGGGGTCTGTGGTTGAGCAAGAGGGTTTGCTGACAATAGCTTAGCCTAGCCTACCTTAAATGTACTCAGAATGTTAGCTAGGATGCAAAGGAAACTTATTCAAATAAAGAGGCTGAAAGCCATCGGCAAAAAGGAGGAGGGGAAGAGACAAAAGCAGGGAAGGGATATGTTTTGTTTTGCAAGTCCAGAAGTTCCTGCCAAGGAGACACTTAGCCAGGTGTTTCACCTGATAGCCCCTTATGTGAGCCAGTTTGAGCTGGAATGGAGCTGACAACCTGGGAAGAAACCTCCCTGTCCTGAAGTTCCCGTTAGCTCATTTTAATAGTAAGATCTCCTCCTATGGGTGGAGTTCTCTGCCATTTTTTTAATATACCGTGTATGTACTAACATGCTGATGTGCTAGGCACGCACAATTGAACTAAAGTGCTTACGTGAGGTCCCTGCCCCAGCCCCCTAATACACTGAATAAAAGCTTCCTAACAACCAACAAAACTAAAAGGCAGCCTACGGAATGGGAGAAGATATTTGCAAACAACATATGTGATAAAGGGTCAGTATCCAAAATCTACAAAGAACTTATCAAACCCAACGCCCAAAAAACAAATAACCCAGTTAAGAAATGGGCAGAAGACCTGAATAGACACTTTTCCAGAAAAGACATCCAGATGGCTAACAGACACACGAAAAATGCTCAACATCACTCATCATCAGGGAAATACAAATCGAAACCACGATGAGATACCATCTCACACCTGTCAGGATGGCTAAAATTAATAACACAAGAAGCAACAGGTGTCAGTGAGGATGAGGGAAAAGGGGAACCCTCTTGCACTGGTAGGAATGCAAACTGGTGCAGCCACTCTGGAGAACAGTATGGAGGTTCCTCACAATGTTAAAAATAGAACTACCTTACAATCCAGCAATTGCACTACTAGGTATTTACTCAAAGGATACAAAAATACAGATTCGAAGGGATACATGCACCCTGATGTTTATAGCAGCATTATCAATAATAACCAAACTATGGAGAGAGCCCAAATGTCCATCAACTGATGAATGGATACAGAAGATATGGTACACACACACACACACACACACACACACACACACTGGAATATTATTCAGCCGTCAAGAAGAATGAAGTATTGCCATATGCAACGACATGGATGGAGCTAGAATGTATTATGTTAAGTGAAATGTCAGAGAAAGAAAAGTGAGATATGAGTGAGATCATATGTGGAATTTAAGAAAGAAAATAAATGAACATACAGGAAGGGGGAAAACAAAAAAGGAGAGAGGGAAACAAGCCATAAGAGACTCTTTGGATTTCTTTTTTTGTATTATTTATTTATTTATAAGAATTTATTTATTTATTTATTTATTTATTTATTTATTTGACAGATTGAGAGAGATCGCGAGAGCAGGAACACAAGCAGGGGGAGTGGGAGAGGGAGAAGCAGGCTCCCTGCTCAGCAGGGAGCCCGAGGCGGGACTCGATCCCAGGACCCTGGGATCATGACCTGAGCTGAAGGCAGACGCTTAACGACTGAGCCAGGCGCCCCTCTTTGTTTTTTGTTTTTTTTTTTAAGATTTTATTTATTTGAGAGAGAGACAGAGAGAGAGAGCATGAGCAGGGGGAGGGGCAGAGGGAGAAGCAGACTCCTCACTGAGTGGGGAGCCTGACATGGGGCTCGATCCCAGGATCCCGGGATCATGACCCGAGCTGAAGGCAGACGGTTAACCGACTGAGCCACACAGGCGCCCAGGAGACTCTTAATGATAAAGAATAAACTGAGGGTTGATGGAGGGAGGTGGGTGGAGGATGGGCTAGATGAGTGGTGGGTATTAAGGAGGGGGCACTTGTTATGATAAGCGCTGGGTGTTACATGTAAGTGATGAATCACTGAATTCTACTCCAGAAACCAATATTGCACTGTATGTCAACTACCTAAAATTTAAATTAAAAAAATAATAATAAAAATTTAGGGCACCTGCGTGGCTTAGTCGGTTAAGCATCTGCCTTCAGTTCAGGTCATGATCTCAAGGTCCTGGGATAGAGTCCCACACTGGGCTTCCTGCGCAGCGGGAGTCTGCTTCTCTCCGTCCCTCTGCCCCTCCCTCTCTCTCTCTCAAATAAATAAAATATGTATTTTTTAAAGATTATATTTATTTATTTGACAGAGACACAGCGAGAAAGGGAACACAAGCATTAGTCTACAGTTGGGCAAAATCATCTAACAGAAAGCCCATTTGATCATAAAGTGTTGAATATCTCGTGTAATTTATTGAATACTGTACTTAAAGTGAGAAGCAGGATGGTCATACAGGAACAGAATGGTTGTCAGTTGTTTACCTTCAAGATCCCGTGGTTAACTAGGGGCTGTGGCTGCCTCTGCCCAGCATCATGAGAGAGAATTGTATCATATATTGCTGGCCCAAGGAAAGATCCAAATTCAAAATTCAAAGTACAATTTCTACTGAATGCCTGCCATTTCACACCATGGTAAAGTCAAGAAAATGTAAATTGTACCATCATAAGTTGGGGACCGTCTGTGTAGTATTTCATAAATTTAAGATGTTATCAATTGAGATTTTATGGACTTGGGAAGGGAAGAAAGAAAAAAAGATGTGCAGCCATGTGTGAAAGAAAGAAAGAAGGAAGGAAGGAAGGGAAAGAAAAAGAAAGAAAGGCACCTGGGTGACTCAAGAAAGAAAGAAAGAGAAAGAAAGAAAGAAAGAAAAAGAAAGAAAGGAAGAAAGAAAGAAAGAAAAAAAGAAAGAAAGGCACCTGGGTGGCTCAAGAACAGGAAAGAAAGAAAGAAAAGGAAAGGAAGAAAGGAGAAAGAAAGAAAGAAAGAAAGAAAGAAAGAAAGAAAGAAAGAAAGAAAGAAAGAAAAAGAAAAGAAGGAAAGAAGAAAGAAAAAGAAAGAAAGGCACCTGGGTGGCTCAAGAAAGAAAGAAAGAAAGAAAGAAAGAAAGAAAGAAAGAAAGAAAGAAAGAAAGAAAGAAAGAAAAGAAAGAAAGAAAAGAAAGAAAGAAAGAAAGAAAGAAAGAGAAAAAGAAAGGCACCTGGGTGGCTCAGATGGTCAGATGGTTGGGTGTCTGCCTTTTGCTCAGGTCATAAGCCCATCCTGGGATCGAGCCCCACGTCGGGCTCCCAGCTTGGCGGGGAGTCTGCTTCTCCCTCTCCCTCTGCCTCTCCCCCTGCTTGTGCTCTCTCTGTCTCTCGCAAATGAATAAATAAAATCTTAAAAAAAAAAGAAAAAGAAAAAGAAAGGAAAGGAAAGGAAAAGAAAAGAAAAAGAAAGGTAAAAGAAGGATGCCTGGCTGGCTCAGTTAAAAGAGCATGCCATTCTTTGTTCCAGAGTCGTGAGTTTGAGCCCCACATTGGGTGCAGAGATTACTTAAGTAAAGGAGGAAAGAAGGAAGGAAGGAAGGAAGGAAGGAAGGAAGGAAGGAAGGAAGGAAGGAAAGAAAGAAGGAAGGAAGGAAAGAAAGAAGGGAGGAAGGGAAGAAGGAAGGGAGGAAGGGAGAGGAAGGGAAGAAGGAAGGGTCCAAAATGGAGTCGCTTGCCCCCAAGACAGCAAATCAAGATTTAATTGCAGGAATGTGACTTTTAACCAGTCAGTCTGGAATTTTCTGATCAGCACCAGTAAGGTAGTCTTCATGATAGACCTCCAGCCTTTCCCCTCAAAGGAAGGTGACCATGCCTGAAACAATCCTTTCTTTTCTTTTGCTGATAACTTCCTTGTCCAGCCCCATTTCTGCCTATGAAAGTCTTCCATTTTATACAGCTCCTCAGAGCCCCTTTCTACTTGGCCAGATGGGCTGCTACCTAACTCATGAATCAGTGAATAAGGCCAATTAGGTCTTCAAATTTACTCCATTGAATTTTTTTTTTTAAACACGTTTAGTGCCAGTGACAGAATCCAAGCAAACTTCAGACAGCATTTGGCGATGAGAAACAGGTGTGGTACCCTGTGAAGCTGGTGCGTTCGTTCTCTTTCTGGCCGGTTCTGAGGGCCGTGGGTAAATTCTAAGTCTGAACTCCACTCTCTTTGCATCAAGCCCTGACCTAACTGACTTTGCACAGATCCTTCTTTGGTTGGAAATCTTTGTCATTGGTTTTGTCCCAGATTCCATGCTGGGAACCGCTTGGTGACAGCTACAATTCCCCATTTAGAATCAGTCTGCAGCCCCCATTCTCTGGGTCTGCTGGCTCAGTCCTTTCCCCAGTCCCCAGATTCCTCACTGGGAACTGTTGATGGTTACCAGCTGGAGTCAGATTGGGTCCAACTTAAACTGAACTGGGTCCAGTAAGTAAAAGCTCTTGGTAATGGGAAACTTGGAAGCCAAAAGAGCCACAGACGGAGGGCATGGGTCGAGAATTTAAAAGCTGTTAGGGGGCGCCTTGGGTGGCTCAGTTGGTGGAGCATGCAACTCTTGATCTCGGGGTTGTAAGTTCGAGCCCCACGTTGGATGTAGAGATTACTTAAAATCTTTATTATTTTCTTTAAAGATTTTATTTATTTATTTGAGAGAGAGAGAGCACATGGGAGGGTCAGAGGGAGAAGCAGACTCCCTGCCGAGCAGGGAGCCCGATGTGGGACTCGATCCAGGGACTCCAGGATCATGACCTGAGCCGAAGGCAGTCGCTTAACCAACTGAGCCACCCAGGCGCCTGAGATTACTTAAAATCCTTAAAAAATAAAATAAAAGACTCCCAGGTTAAGATAAGTTGGTCATGGAATGGGTTAGATGGACACTAGGTCACCCACAAACCCCAAGGCGATTTCTGTGCAGAGTAAAACAGCATGCGTTCCCCAGGCCTGTAGCACATCACTCTTAGGTGTTAATCTGGCTCCAAGAGACCCAAAAAGACTTAATTAAAAGAAATAGAATATTTTATTTATTTATTTATTATTTATTTTAAGGTTTTTATTTAAATTCCAGTTAGTTAACAAAATAGTATCTTTTAAGTCTAAAGAGTTAAGTATGCCATCTTCCAGCACACCTGCTTATTTTTTGTCTAACAACTATAGTCCTGGAAGCTATAGATACCTACAAAAATGGCAAAAATCTTACAAAAAAGCTAGAATTACAGTGGCCATTATAGGGATCATTCCAATCAAACAAGATCATTTATTTAAGAAATGCACTTGATGGGGTGCCTGGGTGGCTCAGTCGGTTAAGCATCTGCCTTCAGCTCAGGTCATGATCCCAGGGTCCTGGGATTGAGCCTGAGTTGGGTTCTCTGCTCAGCAGGGAGTCGGCTTCTCCCTCTCTGTCTGCGCCTCCCCCTGCTCATGCTCTCTCTCTCTCTTTCTCTCTCAAATAAATAAATAAAAACTTAAAACAAAACAAAAAACAAAAGGCCAATGAAAAATTAAAGACCCAAGAGGTACCTAAAATAAAATACAATGAGATGAACATGACTCCTACTGCTGAGATCTTGCTTGCTTTACTGGCTAAACTGCCTTTCTACTCTGAAGAGACTATTAAAGTTACCTTTTAAAATAAAATTACTCAGGGGCGCCTGGGTGGCTCAGTCGTCAAGCGTCTGCCTTTGGCTCGGGCTATGATCCCAGTGTCCTGGGATCGAGCCCCACGTCGGGCTCCCTGCTTGGTGGGAAGCCTGCTTCTCCCTCTCCCACTCCTCCTGCTTGTGTTCCCTCTCTCGCCGTATCTCTTTCTGTCAAATAAATAAATAAAATCTTAAAAAAAAAAAAACTACCCAGGGTGCCTCGGTGGCTCAGTTGGTTAAGCTCAGGTCATGATCTCAGGTCCACCTTGGCTCCGCGCTCAGTGGGGTTTCTGCCTGAGATCCTCTCCCTCTGCACCCCCCCTTGTGTTCCTACATTCTCTCTCTCAAATAAATAAAAATGAAATGAAACTACCCAAAGTGGCAGAAGATCTTCCTCAGCATCTGTCACTCCTTAGTCAAAGGTTGAACTTAGGGTCATAGTTAAAGAATTTCCAAAGCCTAGGGAGGACCCCCACAAGTTTTTTGAAGAATTTTTTCGGGGCGCCTGGGTGGCTCAGTCATTGGGCATCTGCCTTCGGCTCGGGTCATGATCCCAGAGTTCTGGGATCAAGCCCCACATCGGGCTCCCTGCTCAGCGGGAAGCCTGCTTCTCCCTCTCCCACTCCCCCTGCTTGTGTTCTCTCTCTCGCTGTGTCTCTCTCTGTCAAATAAATAAATAAATAAAAATCTTAAAAAAAGGGCGCCTGGGTGGCTCAGATGGTTAAGCGTCTGCCTTCTGCTCAGGTCATGATCCCAGGGTCCTGGGATCGAGTCCCACATCGGGCTCCCTGCTCAGCAGGAAGCCTGCTTCTCCCACTTGCCCTGCTTGTGTTCCTTCTCTCGCTTTGTCTCTCTCTGTCAAATAAATAAATAAAATCTTTAAAAAAAAAAAAAAAATCTTAAAAAAAAAAAAAAAAGAAGAATTTTTTCATTATTGGGGCCTCTGACCCTAGGCTGCCAGGTACTTATCCCTTATGTACTTGTTGGTAGGACCCAGGTAAAGGCCAAAACTGGATGCAGGAAGCAAAATGGCAAAACCCCAAGGATGGTATTCAAGATCCTCAATCTTCAATATGTTCTCATAGATAGAAAAACTTGCGGGGCGCCTGGGTGGCTCAGTCGGTTAAGCGACTGCCTTCGGCTCGGGTCATGATCCTGGAGTCCCGGGATCGAGTCCCGCATCGGGCTCCCTGCTCAGTGGGGAGTCTGCTTCTCCCTCTGACCCTCCTCCCTCTCGTGCTCTCTGTCTCTCATTCTCTCTCACGCAAATAAATAAATAAAATCTTTAAAAAAAAAAAAAAAAAGGAAAACTTGCAAAATAGCAACTGATCTTTGACAAGCCATTCCTAGAGTCTTCCCTGTTTGCACTGATGAGCCAATTATTCAAATATGCAAACATTGGCAACCAGCTGGCTCAGTCAGTGGAGCATCCAGACTCTTGATCTTGGGATTGTAGGTTTGAGCCTCACATTAGGTGTAGAGATTACTTAAAAAATATAAAATCTTAAAACAACAAATATGTGAACCAAAGAAAGAGGAATCTGTGGCCGACTTTAAAGCTGGTTTGGAAGCTCTCTTCCTAAGGTCACTCAACCTGCTCTAGTTGCCCTATTTGTAAGTGGATTATCTCCTGAGATTAGTGGATTGCTAAAAAGGCAGAATATATCATGGGAGGGCACCAATCTGACCAAACTCGTGACCATAACTGAGCATGTTGAAATAACTTTGGAACAAGACTGTAAACCAAGGCCCACCATGGTATTCACTTTACAGCTACAACAGCTCCAAGGCCAGGCATGCAAAATAACACCTTATCCTCCACCATGACACCCTCCTAGGACTCCACCATCAAAACACAGGCCCAAAGATTGATATCTCAGTTGTAATCAACTGGGATACTAGAAGAGATTGTCCTCAAAGGCCCTTTACAAATTCTGTAACATCAACTCAAATGCCCCTACATTTACCCTCAGACGAGGGCCCCCCATGAGCCCCTGCCAAAGTTGATGGGATTCTGAGGGATTCTCTATAAATTGCTATGTTACTCCCTTAAACAGCTAAGGGGAAACTATAATTAATTAATGGCGTTGTGCCATACGGTCTGAAATATTTACTGCTTATCCTCGCTGAAACCTGACAAGATATTTGAAAGGATTCAATAACACTATGATCAGAAATTTGGCCATATTGCAAGCCAATATTCAAAGCCTGATAGGAATTTTTTTTTTTAAGATTTTATTTATTTATTTGAGAGAGAAAGAATGAGACAGAGAGAGAGCATGAGAGGGGGAGGGTCAGAGGGAGAAGCAGACTCCCTGATGAGCAGGGAGCCCGAGGCGGGACTCGATCCAAGGACTCCAGGATCATGACCTGAGCTGAAGGCAGTCACCCAACCAACTGAGCCACCCAGGCACCCCTGATAGGAATTTTTTTAAGACCTTCTCCTCTAAGCTAAATGTACCCAGAGGGAAGAAAAACCTTCTAACAGTTGATAATCATTTAGGTGGCAACCTGTTCTTTAAGGAATTAAAGATAGCTGTCCTTGCTTTACAAATCTAGTCTTTACAGGCTAGTTGCTAGATGGCTCCGGATGTTTCCAGAATTGATATTCAAAGTCCAGATTTAGCTCAAAAGGTATGTGATTTAGCTCAAAAGGTATGTAGGAGCTTGCATTTTTTTCCCTCTTTGCCTTTGAGATGTAAATGTTCTACCAGAGTAGACCATCTTCCTGATCTGCAAACTTCAGGGAGGTAATTCTTATCAAAAGAAAAAAAGGAGGAAAGGTCATTTGGAACTTGCTTTGTGAAGGACAAATATAAATCCTCAATGTCTTCCCCACAAATATTAATAGAAAAAGTCCTTGTCACCTGAGGAGGTAACCTTAACTTCTTCCATTTATCAGAAAAACAACTTTAATCTGACTTTTATGCATTGTAATTTTTTTTTTTTACTCTCTCCAGCTCAACATTTTTGTTTTTTTTTTAAGTAAACTCTACCCCCAACCTGGGACTTGAAAAAAAATGACCCCAAGATCAAGAGTCACATGCTCTACCAACTGAGCCAGCAAGGTACCCCATGGCAGGAATTTTAAAAGATTTTATTTATTTATTTATTTATTTGAGAGACAGAGAGCAGGAGGAGGGGAGGAGCAGAGGAAGAGGGACAAGCAGACTCTGTGCCAAACATGGACCCTGACCTGAGCTGAAATCAAGACACGGAGGCTTAACTGACTGAGCCACCCCAGCCCCCCATGGCAATAATTTTTAAATGCAAATTATAAGGTCTCTGTTTATATCTTTCTGTATATGTGTGTGTGTGTGTGTGTGTGTGTGTGTGTGTGTGTGTTATAGACGTGTGGTATTTTCCACCTCCGGGTGATACTGCCAAAATTAATTTGTAAAAGATCTCTATTAAATTGGATTAAAGAAAGTTAAATTCTGGGGTGCCAGGCTGGTGCAGTTGGAGGAGCGTGTGGTTCTTGATCTCGGGGTCGTGAGTGCTAGTCCCACATTGTGTGTAGAGATCACTTAAACAAATAAACTCAAAAAAGGAATAATAAAGAGGGGCGCCTGGGTGGCTCAGTCGGTTAAGTGTCTGCCTTCGGCTCAGGTCGTGATCATAGGGTCCTGGGATCGAGTCCTGTATCCTGCTCCCTGCTCAGCGGGGAGCCTGCTTCTCCCTCTGCCTGCCACTCCCCCTGCTTGTGCTCTCCCTCCCTCTCTCTCTCTTTCTCTGACAAATAAATAAATAAAATCTTAAAAGAAAATTATTTGTTAGAGGGGGGAGGGGCAGAGGGAGAGAGAAACTTAAGTAGACTCTGCACTGAGCACAGAGCCGGCTTTGGGGCTCTATCTCATGACCCTGAGATTGAGTAAGGGACAAGTGGAGCTAGGTAGGGAGAGATAGATAGGGGGCTATGTGATCAGACTCACAGAAATCCCAAAAATCTGGAGGTGTACGGAAAACCAGAGATAAGGGAACAAACTGGACCACCTTGCCCTAGGACCACCCTACCTAGGCCTGGGGGGTGGGTGTCTTTTTTATGATAATCACCTGTGACCAACAAAAAATAACCAGACCCTAAAGAGGAGGTAAGCCATTGAAGCTATTATCACTAGTCCTTGCTCAATGGTTATCAACAGAGATGTTAAAAGGATTTAAGTTCCCTGGTTAGCTTTCTATAAAAGACCAACCGTAAAGGCCCTCCGTTGGCAACCCTGTCAGCACCTTTCTCACTCTTGAGACCTTTTTCTGTATCTTCACTTAATAAACTTCTATCCCTTTACTCACTCTCTTTTGTCCTCAAGATTCATTCTTCGACTCCATGAGACAAGAATCTAGCTCTCCCACTTCAGAATGAGCATTGGGTATTATATAAGACTGATGATTCACTGACCTCTTCCTCTGAAATGAGTAATACATTGTATTAATTACTTGAATTTATGTTTAAAAAATGAGAAAAAAAATGGGGGGGTTAGCTGGCACACAGTGGGTGCTAAATAATGGCAGGCAAGTTTTGAAGCCCCATCCTCGGTTGAGTCGAACTAGTTTTACGGATCTGGTCTAGCTGGACACGCAACTTGCTCTCCAGCACACAAACCCTTATATTTTAGCCCCAGGAGCCTGAACACATTTGGGGTGGGAGGTTGGGGGGCAGGCACTCCGCTGGCCCACATGCATTGCCTCGATCATCTGTAACTCTGGGGTAGTCCTACGTCCAAGGTTTTCAGGCTTGGAGTAACACCCACCCGTGTCAGAGAAATACAGTGGAACAGCTCCACGCTTCTTTGTTCACGTCTCTCAGGGAACGTTCAAGTGCATCTAATTAATGACCCTGAGTTTTTCCTGTGCTTTTTTATTATCTCCTCCCCAGTTCTTGGAGGCTCCCCAGTCACTGACAACCTAAAAAGATAAACGAAACATTTAGCTCGTGTGTTATGGGCACCCTCCTTTTCTCTGTCTCACCACCAGAAGATTCTAGAAACTGCTTTGCAGACTCTCCTTAGGGACTTAGAAGGTAAGGGTGAGAGAAGAATGGTGAGGAATTGGGTTGCGTATATTGGTAGTGAGAGTGGAGGTCCGGAAAACTGTGTTTGCTGCTTCTCTCTGTCTCTCTCCCTCAGCCATCAGGTCCCATCGCAGAACACTTCGTGCATTCCAGGAGAGTCTTGTTAAAAAGCCTGTGGTTCTGCATCTCCAACATGCTCACGGGACCCCGGTGCTGCTGGTCTGGGGACGACACTTTGAGCAGCGAGACTGTGGCAAACTGTCCCACCTCAAGTCATTTTTATTTATTTTAGGTTTTATTTATTTATTTGACAGAGAGAGACACAGCGAGAGAGGGAACACAAGCAGGGGGAGCAGGAGAGGGAGAAGCAGGCTTCCCGCCAAACAGGGAGCCCGATGCGGGGCTCGATCCCAGGACCCTGGGATCATGACCTGAGCCGAAGGCAGACACTTAACGACTGAGCCACCCAGGCGCCCCTCATTCAACAAATATTTATCAGGCGCCAAATATGTGCTGAGCACTGTCTGAGGTGCTGGGGATAGAGTAGCAACAAAACCCCTACCAAGGTGAGAAGGAATTAAACCAATAATATGTGTATATTCATGAATATATCTAAATAAATTCTCTTAAAATATTATTTTTTTAAAGATTTTATTTATTTATTTATTTGACAGAGAGAGCAAGCACAAGCAGGGGGAGCAGCTGAGGGAGAGGGAGAAGCAGGCTCCCAACTGAGCAGGGAGCCCCCTTTGGGACTGGATACCAGGACCCTGGGATCATGACTTGAGCCAAAGGCAGACGCTCAACCCACTGAGCCACACAGGCATCCCCTATCTTAAAATATTATTAATTTAATTGTTCTTTATTAATTATTAAGAGTTTTTGGGGGGACATTCTCTTAAATCGCCCCCCCAAGGAGGGGGTCTCATTGGCCTCACCACAATCCTGGCCCTGGATAATTACAATAATATCCACCTTGTAGGGTTGTCGAGTGAATTAAGTGAGGTAATACATAGAGCACTCGGCCCAGGGGCTGGCAACACCTGAGAACAGGCTCTCCATCCTGCAGGGTGAAGTGACTGACTGGGTTTCCGTCTTACATCCATGATACCTTCTAGTTTGTCTGAGATCAAATGAAAGAAATATTAACCACCCCAAGTAAACTGAAGTTCTCTAGGGGCGCCTGGGTGGCTCAGTTGGTTAAGTGACTGCCTTCGGCTCAGGTCATGATCCTGGAGTCCCGGGATCGAGTCCCGCGTCGGGCTCCCTGCTCAGCAGGGAGTCTGCTTCTCCCTCTGACCCTCCTCCCTCTCATGCTCTCTGTCTCTCATTCTCTCTCTCGCAAATAAATAAAATCTTAAAAAAAAACAAACTGAAGTTCTCTAGGAAGGAGAATATGAAAGGTAAATGCTGACTGAGCAGCCAGCTGCAGTCCTTGCCACAAGGAAACGTCAGGGGAGGGGGTTTAGGAATTGATTGGCCTTGATACCCAGAGCATCCCTGACAGTCATCTCTCCTCTGTCGTGTGCCACCACCCCTGACCAGATCTTCCAGCCCCATCACCCCTGGACCAGGCCAGTAGCCTCCTAATTGCCTCTCTGATTCAGTCTGACCTGGGGATCATTTCTTCACTCAACAAACGTTTGCTGACCACCTACTACCTGCCAAGCACTAAGCTAGTGATGGGATAGAGATAAATACTGATGAGGGTCACCTCCCTCAATGATCTCAGATTTCAAGTGGGGGAGATCAAGGATTGCCCGAAAAGGTAGTGAGTGGTGTACCTGAAACGAATTAGCAGGTGGGATGAAATGCATGAGGACGCTAATCAGACCGGAGGTAGGGTATAGAAGGGTCTTTAAAGAAGGCTTCCAGGGGGAGGTGACACCCAAGCGGAATCCAGATATCTGCATAAGCAGCCAAGTGAGGAAGACGTGAAGGCAAACGATGTCCCAGGCGCAGGGAGCTTTACGTACGAAGCCCGAGATACGATTCATTCTCCCAGAAGCACGGATCGACCCCGGTACTGGAGTTTGAGAAAATCCCTCCAGCGGCCCAGCCCGGCCTCCCGATGTGACACGCCTCCTCTCTCCGCACTTTCTATGATCTGCCTTCCGCCTTGCAGGGAGGCTACCCTCCCCGCTCCGGGAAGCCCCTCCTCCAGACCTTCCGCTCCCCTAACTCAGAACGAGCCCCTCAACTGGCAGGTACGAGAATCGTCTTTCCGCCGGCGTAGGACCGACTTAATACGATACAGTCCAAGCGTTTCTAGTGACTACGTCTTGCGACTCTTCTTCAGGGCGAACTCCGCCAACAGCTCCCTTCCACGGGCCCCTATTGCCGTCACCCCCAACCCTCTCTGGTCCTGTCTTTTCTCTCCGTCTGTACCCAAGTTGAGACCGAGCCCCCGCATCCCGGATCCAATGCCCCGCCCTGACGGTCAGCCCGCTGTGGCCACGCCTCCCGGGGCGGGGAAAAGGCGGGCCATTCAAATTAGATATGGCGTTACAGAGAGAGAGAGAGAGAGAGAGAGAGAGAGAAAGAGACAGACAGACAGACGTAGCAACGACAGACGCACCAATCTTAAAATGTAGAGAACTAAAAACTCTGCACCAGGGCGGTGACTGCCACAGCACTGTCCGAGAAGCGAGGGAAGCGAGCGGTGGGATGAGCGCGACTGGGCTCACCGTGAGTGCGATATGGCTGGCGACGGGGCGGTGGCGGCGAGGGCGGGGCGTCGGGCATCGCTTCTCGGCCTTTTGGCTAAGATCAAGTGTAGTATCTGTTCTTATCGGTTTAATATCTGATACGTCCTCTACCCGAGGACAATATATTAAATGGATTTTTGGAGCCGGGAGATGGCCTAGGAGCTTGCTCCGTCCACTCCGCGCATCGACCTGGTATTGCAGTATTTCCGGGAACGGTGCACCCCCTCGGGGGTTAAATATACAGTAGCCAATATCAGTGTTAGCGTGTTATAGCGGGCTTTTGGGTTTTTATTTTGTTTGTTTTTTTCTCCTAGTGTGTTCGCTTAGCCTTTTCCGGGGTTTTGAACTACCCCGTTGCTCGGTGTTCTGTAGGTCCCCTCTTCGGTAGTGCGTTTTGGGAGGAGACGTTTGGATAGAAAACCTGCCGGGAAACGTGACTCTTAAACTGAACAGGATTTTCTGTTTTTCGCTCCCAGGCTGAACCCGGAAGGAGCTACACCTTTTTCTAGTGGTTGGTGTAGGGACAAACTGACAAGGTCTCCTTTCTTATCTCCCGCCTCCTTCCTCTTTCTTTCTCTTTCTCTCTCCTCTTTCCGCTCTCCTCTCTCTTCTCTCCTTTCTCTTCTATCCAGCCCAGCGCTACACCTGAGTCTGTCCCCAAGTCTAGTTAGCTGGAAGCTCCTTCTAAAGCTCAGTTTTCTCATCTGTTGAACAGGGATCGGTTTGATCCATTTTATCACAGTGTGCATGGGAATAAGGACCCACCAATAACGACATGTAAAACCACCAGCCAAGAGTAAGGGTCCCCTTATACTGGTGGAGGAAGAAGAGGAAGAAACCCGAAGAAGTTGAGAGGTGGGCCTTGGCAGCCTTAGTTTCTTCAGATGTAAAATACCATAAATAACACCTTCTCTTTGGGATTGTTGAAAGACCAAAAAGAAAATGTGGGGGTTAGCTGGCACACAGTGGGTGCTAAATAATGGCAGGCAAGTTTTGAAGCCCCATCCTCGGTTGAGTCGAACTAGTTTTACGGATCTGGTCTAGCTGGACACGCAACTTGCTCTCCAGCACACAAACCCTTATATTTTAGCCCCAGGAGCCTGAACACATTTGGGGTGGGAGGTTGGGGGCAGGCACTCCGCTGGCCCACATGCATTGCCTCAATCATCTGTAACTCTGGGGTAGTCCTACGTCCAAGGTTTTCAGGCTTGGAGTAACACCCACCCGTGTCAGAGGAATACAGTGGAACAGCTCCACGCTTCTTTGTTCACGTCTCTCAGGGAACGTTCAAGTGCATCTAATTAATGACCCTGAGTTTTTCCTGTGCTTTTTTATTATCTCCTCCCCAGTTCTTGGAGGCTCCCCAGTCACTGACAACCTAAAAAGATAAACGAAACATTTAGCTCGTGTGTTATGGGCACTCTCCTTTTCTCCGTCTCACTGCCAGAAGATTCTAGAAACTGCTTTGCAGACTCTCCTCAGGGACTTAGAAGGTAAGGGTGAGAGAAGAATGGTGAGGAATTAATTGGGTTGCGTATATTGGTAGTGAGAGTGGAGGTCCGGAAAACTGTGTTTGCTGCTTCTCTCTGTCTCTCTCCCTCAGCCATCAGGTCCCATCGCAGAACACTTCGTGCATTCCAGGAGAGTCTTGTTAAAAAGCCTGTGGTTCTGCATCTCCAACATGCTCCCGGGACCCCGGTGCTGCTGGTCTGGGGATGACACTTTGAGCAGCGAGACTGTGGCAAACTGTCCCACCTCGAGTCATTTTTATTCATTTATTTATTTTAGGTTTTATTTATTTATTGGACAGAGAGAGACACAGTGAGAGAGGGAACACCAGCAGGGGGAGCGGGAGAGGGAGAAGCAGGCTTCCTGCGGAGCACGGAGCCCGATGCGGGGCTCGATTTCAGGACCCGGGGATCATGACCTGAGCCAAAGGCAGACACTTAACGTGTGAGCCACCCAGACACCCCTCGAGTCATTTTTAACACAGGTATATGTGGCCCCAACTTAGCCGGCTGTTGCTAGAAAAAACAATCTCCTTTCCCCACTGCAAAGTCTGACCGACTGACCCGGTGGTTCTGATGCCAGTCGTAGAAGTAAAAGCTTTTGTTTGTAACTGGGGAAAAGGAGAAGGGGAGAAGGACTGAGGGGGAGAGGGAAGGGTCAGAGAGAAGGACGAGGAAGTCCGAGGAAACAAAACGGTCGGTCTCTCCAACCAGGTCTCTTCAAGTAGGTATGAAAGCTGAGGTGATGGAAAGAACCTGATGGAGCTGTGTAAGAGGACAGTGGGGACACTGAAATGAAGGCAGGGCCGCCGCAGGACCAGGCAGAGCGGGTGCGGTGGGGCCCGGACTTGAGGATGCTGGCAGGGACCCAACAGCCCTCTGGAGCCCGAGGACGGAACACTTGGCACCTGGAGTTGGCAGCCTTGGCACGGGCAGTCGTTCTCTGGTTGTGCATAGGCTTCCCCAACAGCTCTGTGAGGAGCGGATGGGGTTGAAGGGCAGCAGGAGAGGACTGGGAGAGCATGGCAGATGCCCCTGGCTGACCACAGGGACAAGGGCACGTTCACCTGTGTGATCCCAGGGCCCACGCGGTGACACGTGCAGAGCAGGTGTGACACCAAAGAATCAGTTGAATCAAAAATTTGTGGGGCGCCAGACGAACCATGAGAGACGATGGACTCTGAAAAACAAACTGAGGGTTCTAGAGGGGAGGGGGTGGGAGGATGGGTTAGCCTGGTGATGGGTATTGAGGAGGGCACGTTCTGCATGGAGCACTGGGTGTTATGCACAAACAATGAATCATGGAACACTACATCTAAAACTAATGATGTAATGTATGGTGATTAACATAGCAATAAAAAATTTTAAAAAATTTGGGGGGGCCTGGGTGGCTCAGTCATTAAGCATCTGCCTTCGGCTCAGGTCATGATCCCGGGGTGCTGGGATCGAGCCCCGCGTCGGGCTCCCTGCTCAGCGGGAAGCCTGCTTCTCCCTCTCCCTCTCCCCCTGCTTGTGTACCCTCTCTCCCTGTGCCTCTCTCTGTCAAATAAATAAACAAAATCTTTAAAAAAAAAAAACTTTAAAATTAATTTACGATTCTATTTAAAGATTTATTTGAGAGAGAGAGAGAGCGCACGCGAGTGAGAGGGCAGAGGGAGAAGGAGAGAGAATCTCAGACTCCGCCGAGCTGAGCACTGAGCAAGGATGCTGGGACCCTGCGATCATGACCTGAGCCGAAACCAGTGTCAGACACTTAACTGACTGTGCCATCCAGGAGCCCCTGAATCAAAATTTTTAAAAACAGGTTATCAGGGGCGCCTGGGTGGCTCAGTCGTTAAGCATCTGCCTTCGGCTCAGGTCATGATCCCAGGGTCCTGGGATCAAGCCCCGCATCGGGCTCCCTGCTCGGCCAGGAGCGGGCTTCTCCCTCTCCCACTCTCTCAGCTTGTGTTCCCTCTCTCACTGTGTCTCTCTGTCAAATAAGTAAATAAAATCTTTAAAAAAAAATAAAAATAAAAATAAAAAAACCCCAGGTTATCAGAAGGTTTTTCAAAACAAAAATCCAGAGGCGGCCTGGCTGGCTCAGTCGGTAGAGCGTGCGACTCTTGATCTCAGAGTTGGAGGATATAGAGATTACTGAAACATAAGATCCTAGAAAAGAAAAAAGAAAAAAAAAAAAGCAAAGAAACATCCAGAAATAGATGTAAATATATATGAGGACTTTTTTTTATATGATACAGGTGGCATCTGAAAGCGATGATTAGATGGGCCATTCCATATATGATGCTGGGACAACTGGGTAGCCATCCAGAAAAAAAGTCCGATTTATACGGGAACTCATATACTAGGACAAATAGGAAGTGAGCTAGAGGTGGGAATGCAAACAAGATCAACAATTCAAAGGACAATGGGCAAAGACTATGAAC
Source organism: Halichoerus grypus (assembly GCF_964656455.1). Taxonomy (NCBI): domain Eukaryota; kingdom Metazoa; phylum Chordata; class Mammalia; order Carnivora; family Phocidae; genus Halichoerus; species Halichoerus grypus. The sequence continues at coordinate 190,284,860 of NC_135713.1, forward strand.
ACTCGGTTCACAGAAAACAATAGCGGATCTTAACCACACGGAAAGATGAACAACCTTGCTGGTAAAGATACAACTGGATATTATATTACGCAAGAGTCTGATAACAGGACGGCTGGGCAAGGCTGTGGGAAACAGGCGCCGGCCGAGAAAGCTAGCTGTGCTCTTCGAGTCTCTGTCCCCGGTTTATCATTCCCAACTCCCCTGAAGCGACAGTCGGGGGTCCCTGGGGGGTTTGCAGGACATTTGGACAAGGGCCTGACCGTCACATCTTGGTGTGGCCCTGACTTTGCCAGCACTTTGGTCTGTGCCCATCGATGTGAGCTGGCTAAGGGACACCCACGTGACCCAAACTCACAAGGAGCCGGTGCAGGAACTAGGACGGGAAATCATTTTTAAAGATATTTTATTTATTCATCTTTAAGTAGGCTCCACACCCAACATGGGGCTTGAACTCAGACCCTGAGATCAAGAGTCCCGTGCTCCACCGACTGAGCCAACCAGGCGCCCCCTAGAATGGGAAATCATGACTTTACCATGGGAAATACTCCTTTGCCATGACAGAACACGCAGCTCTGCAATCCGAAGCACCTCATTCTAAAGATCAAAACGCCCGCAAAGTTAACTTAGTGAGCACACGATGGCCTCGTAAGCGTGAGAGCGAGCAGAACTGTAGTAGAACACAGCGAAGGTTCTAAGTGTCACAAGCCACAAGAGGTTTGCTAATCCCTTTGTATATGTACGGATCACACGATATACTATTTATTCATTCATTTATTCGACTAAATAGACTAAGCGTCCGGGTGCTGTTCAAAGCGCCGGAGATGTAAATGTGGACAACACAGACCAAGATCCCTGCTCTAGAGCTTACACGCCGTTGAGCTAAAAGGCAATAGACACGTGTTTAAACGTGGAGGGATCCCGTGCTACGGAATACAAGAAAGCCAGGTAAGGGAGAAGCCGGGGCCCTGGGTGGAGGAGGGAAGATGAAGCCCAGGAGTCTATGCCGGCTGTTCATATTCTCACTTTCTACATGAGGAGGCTGCAGAGAAGTGACTTGCCTGAGATACTTTCCCTGTGTTTGGCTCTCCCAGATGTACTATATCCCAACCATGTCTCGTCATTCCCAATAATGATGTGCACTAATTTCTCATGTCATCATCTCCCAGTTTAGAGATAACGGGTGGAAGGGGGAGGGTGAATCGAGGAGGCCAAGGAACACACTAGGTCACACTAGGTGAACCGGGCTTAGAGGCCAGGTATTCGGAGCCGATGCTCTTAGGTGCTGCAGCCGACGGCGGCTTGCGGCCCGTCTGCGGGAAGGAGACCTGTGTGTCAGGCTCAGCAACACTTAGTCTCCTCGGGGGCTGCGCACACGAGAATCACTCTTCTCGGGGCGCCTGGGTGGCGCAGTCGTTAAGCATCTGCCTTCCGCTCGGGTCATGATCCCAGGGTCCTGGGATCGAGTCCTGCATCGGGCTCCCTGCCCAGCGGGGAGCCTGCTTCACCCTCTCCCCCCCCACCCCCCACCCCCCGCTGTGTTCCCTCTCTCGCTGTCGCGCTCTGTCAAATAAATAAATAAAACCTTTAAAAAAAAGAATCGCTCTTCTCCTTTCTTGGTGCCCTTTCTAGGCCCTGTGCTCTCGGCTTCCCAGGCCCAGCCGGCCTCTTCCACTAAGCCAACGGTGTGGTCCTGGGTGAGCTGCTCCACCTCTGTGCCTCAGCTGCTCCATCTGTAGGTAAACTTTGCAAGTTTGACCTGAAGAAAGCACTGAGCACGGGTGTGACCCAAACAAGAAGCGTGTCTATTTTATTGCGTACATCGCTCCATCTCTTCAGTGCCACAGCCGTGACCTCTTCACTGGTGCCCCGTGGGACCCAGGACCCATATTCTATTTTTTTTTTTAAAGATTTTATTTATTTATTTGACAGAGAGATAGACAGAAGAGCACAAGCAGAGGGAGTGGCAGAGGGAGAGGGAGAAGCAGGCTCTGCACTGAGCAGGGAACCCAATGTGGGACTCGATCCCAGGACCCTGAGATCATGACCTGAGCCGAAGGCAGATGCTTAACCATCTGAGCCACCCAGGCGCCCCAGGACCCATATTCTAGATGACTGACACCAAGGTCACCTCATTAGCTACGTCTGCGTTCCCTAAATCCCTCTAAGGGAGGTACGAAGGTTACCACTTCTCCACTGGGGAAACGGAGGCTCAGGAGGTGAGGTAGTTTGCCCACGGGCCCTGCTGATGGGGCAGGGTGGCCACCCTGTCAGGGCCCCGTCTCGGGTCCCAACTTGACTCTGGAGCCCTTTCCAGGTGACCCCACCGGGCGCTTCTGGGTTGGTTCCCAGCGGCCTGGACCCAGGAAGCCTGTAGGGTCCTACCGTGATGACCCGACGAGTGTCCTGGAAACGCGGGCCACTCTGCCCCAGGCCCTTCCACAGCCCCCCTCTCCAGACACATCCCCAATTCCCTTGGTCTCCCCTCAGGCCAGCAAAAGCTTTACACCGAGGAGGGAGCTGGGCCGCCGCCCAGGTTCCTCTCCGGCGCGGCCACGCCTCCCTGGGCGGAAGGGGCGGGGCATTCAAATTAGAAATGGCGCTCCGGGGCGAGCGACGGAGCAACGCCAGACGCACCGTTCCTCTTTTAAAATGTAGAGAACTAAAAACTCTGCACCAGGGCGGTGACTGCCACGGCACTGTCCGGGAAGCGAGGGAAGCGAGCGGTGGGATGAGCGCGACTTGGCTCACCGTGAGTGCGATATGGCTGGCGACGGGGCGTTGGCGGCGAGGGCGGGGCGTCGGGTATCGCTTCTCGGCCTTTTGGCTAAGATCAAGTGTAGTATCTGTTCTTATCAGTTTAATATCTGATACGTCCTCTACCCGAGGACAGTATATTAAATGGATTTTTGGACCCGGGAGATGGCCTAGGAGCTTGCTCCGTCCACTCCGCGCATCGACCTGGTATTGCAGTGCTTCCGGGAACGGTGCACTCTTCGGGGGTTAGATGCTTGGTATCTAATGACAGGTTGTTGTTGTTGTTTCACCTAATTTTTTTTTTTTTTTTTTTGGTGTGTTGAGTTGGTTTTTCTAAGGTGGTTTGTTCGCTGCTGCTGAGGTTGTAAATCCTATTTTAGCTAAAGCTTACTTAGGGACTTGTTTCTTGCTGTGTTTTGTGTTTTTTTTCTCGCTTTTGGGTTACAGTCGGAAGGAGTTGTGTCTTTTTCTATCGGCTGGTGAAGAGACGGAACTGGTCAGGATCCCCTTTTCTTTTTTTTTTTTAGGAGTTTATTTATTTGACACAGACAGACAGCGAGAGAGAAGCAGGCCTCCCGCCGAGCGGGGACCCCGATCCCAGGACCATGACCCGAGCCGAAGGCAGACGCTCAACGACTGAGCCACCCAGGATACCATCGATCTCTCGTCTTGCTCCTGCCTTTGGGGTTGAAGCAGTTTACTTCGTTAAACCGCGGTTACTTTTAAATGCGATGTAGGAGCGCACACAGGCCACCCATCTTCCCCTTCACCGTGCTTTTCAAAATCCTGCACGAAGGTAAAAAGTTTCATTACCCTCCGAGTTAATGGGGCGGCATACTGTCTCTCTACAGGGCCAGATAGTAAATGGTTTTTAGGCTTCAAGGGCCCCAAAAGGTCTCTGTGACCTATTCTTCTACAACCCTTTAAAAATGTAAAATGCGTTGTGGGCTCTCAGCATACCAGAACGCGCCTGGCCAGGCGCCTGGGTGGCTCAGTGGGTTAAGCATCTGCCTTCGGCTCAGGTCATCATGATCCCAGGGTCCTGGGATCGAGCCCCTCTCGGGCTCCCTGCTCAGCGGGGAGCCTGCCTCTCCCTCCCTCTGCCTGCTGCTCCTCCAGCTTGTGCTCTCTGTCAAATAGATGAATAAAATCTTAAAAAACAAAAACAAAAACAACACAAACAAGCCTGGGCAAATTTGCTGGCCGGCTGTAGCTTGCGGACACCTGGTATAAACATACCGACTTTGTGTCTCGTCCCAGAGACAACGGCCCCCTTCAGGCTTTTTGATAGTCCTCTGCCTGAATGCCAGAAAGGCCTGACTGACGATTGCACGTGGCTTTGTGACCACAGTAGAAACGGAGAGTTCCTGCTCACCTGTGACTCTCCTGGTTTTTCCAGTCACCTTGAAGACGTTTGTTGAGCACTCACAATGTACTCTTGATTAAATACCTTTCTGTTGTCAGAGATTTCCAGCGATTCTTCCTTAAACGCATGGTTCCTGCAGATTCTCTCAACCTGTAACCATCGGGTCTTTTTTACACTCCTATAAATTCTAGGGCAGATTAGGGTTAAAATCTCCAGGAGGACTCATGATTACGGAAACTGAATCTAGCTAACGATGAGAATCCAGAATCCTTCCACCCAGTGCGCATCCTTCTTCAAAACCGCAGCCCACATGGGGAGGAAACTGTGACTGTCTCGACTTTATTACAAGAGACTTCTTTTCCTCCCATAGGCTGAAACTTAAAAACAGACAGACACTCAAATCTAGAACATCCACCCCAGAATCTCTTCTCGTTTTCCTGGTTTGTTGCCCTGTGTCGTGATGCAACACGGTCCTTTGATCGGTCCCTTCAGGTGCCAACAGAAATAGCCACGTGTCACCTCTCCGTGCCTCATCCCCACGAGACTCTGAACATCACCTTTCCTACTCATTTCTTTTCCTTCTCCCCAACTCCTAGCAGGTTTGAGCAACTTTGGGATCCGATGGTTGGAACATTTAATTAGGTTCCTGGGGTGACTGAGGGCGGGGGGCGGGGAGGGAGGCTATGAGTGTTACAGATCAGGGTTTATCCATAGTTCAAGAAATATTTCTTGAATGACTGCTATGTGCCAAGACCGAATGACAGGTGTGCCTCCTACCCCGAGAAACCTTATGGTCTCCGGTAGAAAAACGGAGCAACAAATCGTCCTGGGTCTAGGATCGTTTCCTGAACTGAAATTTCTACAAACCCTGCAAAGGATTTCTTCTCATGGGTTGCCCACCCTCCTTTGCCAGCAGAGCGTCCCCTCGACCGACTGAAGCAAGGCATCCGTTTCTGTTTATCCTATCCACTGATCTAATGAGATATCCTAGGAACTGATACCAAACAGTTGAACACGCAACAGAAAATGGACAAAGGATAGGGGTGCCTCGGTGGCTCAGTCGTTAAGCGTCTGCCTTCTGCTCAGGTCATGATCCCGGGGTCCTGGGATCGAGGCCCGCATCGGGCTCCCTGCTCAGCGGGAAGCCTGCTTCTCCCTCTCCCACTCCGCCTGCTTGTGTTCCCTCTCTCGCTGTGTCTCTCTCTGTCAAAATATAAATAAAATCTTTTTTAAAAAAGGACAAAGGATAGACAGTCCTCAGGGGGGAGAAAAGAAAAACACAGGTATACGCTGACATCTGGCCCCCAGGGAACATTTCCCCCACCCCCCCCCTCCCCTCATGTCTCTGGACCAAAGGGCCTGGGTCACCCGCTCATGCCACGGACCCTAGGATTGATCCATTCCCTCTGTTGCATCACACTGATGGGGCAGGATGAGTTGGGGGGTGGGGGGCAGGCCCACCAGAGGCCATCAAGAGACACACACTCCCCCTCGCCCGCCCCCCGCCCCCCCCCCCCGTCGGAGAGGGAGGTAAACCCTACAGTGATACAGCACAATGTTTAAGAGATCCTATTGTCGGGGCGGGCAGGGACATCCCCTCCAAAGCCCAGAAAATTGCTTCCTCTTTATACCGGAGACTACTGAGAAAGAAGGAAGCCCAGGGCCCGGTGGGCCTCTTTGCGTTCTGGAAGCAACACATTTCACACCCAGACACCCTGTTTGGGCTCACGCAGCGAGCGATGGGGCAGACCCTCAGGTCAGAGGCTGGCCCGGAGCTGAAAAGGGCTCTCAAGCCCTGGGAGGGGAGCGGGGGGTGGGGGGCAGCCCTGCGGTTTGGGCCACAGGATCCTGCGGACCCCATCGTGCTGACGACAGTGGGCGGGTCCCTGAAGGAAAGAGATGCAGTGTGGAGTTTATGGCAAGCCAGGGCGGTGGAGGATCACAACGGGGGGCCCTCTCTGCGGGTTCTGGAGCCAGGCCGCCGGGCCACCGACGGCAGAGACTTCCCCTTCTGAAAAGCAGCTCCTGGCACACTGGTGGGCCTTTGGGGAGACGGCTGTTTAACGGGGGACCGTTGGAGCCCAGGGCCCCGACTGTCCATCAGACCTGTGGGTCCTGACGTCAGGCGGGCCAGCAGCAGCGGGCCACCCTGAGATAAATGTGGGGTATCAGAGTCGAGCCTGAGCAGGAATAAGAGACACTGGACAGCCGACTGACCCAACAGCCCCGCTGGCCTTTGTTGGCCACCCCAGACCTGGCACGGTGGACATGTGAAAAGTGGGGACACAGGGGTGGCCGTGGAGGCCCCACACTGGTCAGCATTCGGTGGGGGTACTGGGGCCAGGCCATTTCTACTGTGGGGATGCGGGGCTCCTCTAGCCGGCCGTCTTTGTTTCCAGAAACCTCTCTTTGACTGGCCCAAGCTTTGTCAGGTGCCACAGGGCTTGAGGCTCTCCCAGCCCACACCTGCCTCCTCCTTCTATCTTTCAAAGCATTAATCCACCCCCCTCACCACCACCACCACCACCGAAATAAACCTCTTACGGTCCTCGCTCTGTCCCTGCAACTTCTTCCCAGAGGACCCAACTGCCACCTAGGACTCAGACTCCAGTGGTCAACTTTACAAAACATTGGTCAATTTGAATATGTAACGCTCATGTCTGTTCAGTTAAAAGAGAAGAAAGAGAGAGAGAGAAAGAAAGAAAGAAAGAAAGAAAGAAAGAAAGAAAGAAAGAAAGAAAGAGAAAAGAAAGAAAGGAAGGAAGGAAAGAAGGAAGGAAGGAAGGTAGAAAAGAAGGAAGGAAGGAAAGAAAGAAAAAGAAAGAAAGAAAAAGAGAGAAAAAGAAAAGAAAGAAAGAAAGAGAAAAAGAAAGGAAGGAAGGAAAGAAGGAAGGAAGGAAGGTAGGAAAGAAGGAAGGAAGGAATGAAAGAAAAAGAGAAAAAGAAAGGAAAGAAAGAAAGAAAAAGAAAGAAAGAAAAGAAAAAACGAAACTGGGAACAAATATATGCTGGTCTACCACAGGCAGGGTTCATCTCCAAATTACACAGGAGATCCGAGAACGGGATCAAAAAGAAAAAGAAGGGGTGCCTGGGTGGCTCTGCCTTCGGCTCGGGTCGTGATCCCAGGGTCCTGGAATCGAGCCCCGCATCGGGCTCCCTGCTTGGCGGGAAGCCTGCTTCTCCCTCTCCCACTCTGCCTGCTTGTGTTCCCTCTCTCGCTGTGTCTCTCTCTGGCAAATTAAAAAAAAGAAAGGAAAGAAAAGAAAGGAAGAAAGAAAGAAGGAAGGAAGGAGGGGCGCCTGGGTGGCTCAGTTGGTTAAGCGACTGCCTTCGGCTCAGGTCATGATCCTGGAGTCCCTGGATCGAGTCCCGCATCGGGCTCCCTGCTCGGCAGGGAGTCTGCTTCGTCCTCTGACCCTATCCCCTCTCATGTGTTCTCTCTCTCTCATTCTCTCTCTCAAATAAATAAATAAAATCTTAAAAAAAAAAAAAAAAAAGAAGGAAGGAAGGAAGAAAGAAAGAAGGAAGAAGGAAAGAAAGAAAGAAGGAAGAAAAGAAAGAAAGAAAGAAAGAAAGAAAGAAAGAAAGAAAGAAAGAAAAGAAAGAAAGAAAAAGAAAGAAAGAAAAGAGAAAAAAATGACTGGATAAAACATAAGCAAAGATCACGCAGTTGAGGGGAAAGATAATAAATGTGGTTTTTCACATACAGAGATGCAAAGATGAACAGAGATGTACAAAGAGAGAAATGCATATGAAAACGGTCCCGAGATGTAATGTAGCACCTGGGAGTTTGGCCAAAATCCAAGAGTCTGATGAGCTCCTGGGTTCATTCGCCAGGCTGCAGAAACAGATGCTGCTAGAGAACCCTGAGGGTGCTCCTCGAGTCCCCGTCTCGGATCCATGGCTCAGGGCGAGGGTACCAGGGACCACCACGAGGGTGTGACACCTTGGTGGAGGCACATGGCTCTTGGGCGAGAGTGGCTCCAGCCTTAGCTGCTCAGGCACCGCTGTGTGTGGGTGTGGATCTGCGCGGGCATGGCGGGGGCGGGGGGGGGGGTCTGACTCCAGTTACCCTGGAGCCCCTGAACTCAGGAGAGGCCAACGCGCGCGCCGCAAGGTGAAGAAAGTATCTTCAGTGGGAGAGGTTGCTTTGCAAGGAGTGGAAGCGTCTGAGGGTCCAAATACCTGGGAACCCATAAAGTGACTACTGAAGACCCCAGAACCAAGCAGAGAGGTCTTGTGTGGGAGAGGCGGGAAGAGCCCGTCAGGATAACCCTGTGCCAGGGGCTGGGTAAGCTGGGTTGATGGATCACCTGGTTGGATCCTCACCCGTTCACTCATCCCTTCAAGGGATGTTTAGGTGCTGGGCACCGGTCTAAGTGCCCGGGCCAGAGAGGCAGAAAAAGCAGCCCAGGTGGGATCTTCCCAGGGGCCGGGAGCTGGGGTGGAGGGCCCGGGGCGGGTGTGGGAAGGAAGGCGGGGTCCTGGGACAAAGCGCATAGGCGACCAATCTTATCGGTGCTGGTGCCAGCTACAGGAGAAACTCAAAACTAGGTTGGGGCCCGAGAGGGGCGCCTCTCGGCGGGGGCTGGGGGGTGGGGGGGGGAGGGGGTGCACGAAACAGGCCCCACGTTAGGTGTTATTAGGGCCTGGCCTTCAGCGAGGAGATGAAGGTTCGGAGAAGTGACTGGCCAGATCGCTGTTTCTCCCCGAGGGCTGGCTACTCGAGGGCCGACTCCCGCCGGACATTTCCACAGAGGGCCTCGGGGGCTAACCCGTCAGGAAGGTGACTTCCTTAGGGTCCCGCTAGACCGCGCGCTTCCCCGAGAACGAGTGAAAGAGAGATCGTCGCCACCCCCACGGGAGAGAGGGAAACCCCCAGGCCGGGAGTCACAGAGCCGAGAGAGCTAGGGCCGGGCGGTGACCGCAAACGTCCCCATCGCGTTCCCGGCCTCGCTCCTGCCAACCCAGGTGCGTCGGAGCAGCAGCCCTCCTCCCCTCCGAGGTCCACGTCCGGTTCTCAGGGCTCCCTCCGGTAGACTGCAGCCGCTGGCGGGGCCTGTGCTCCAGACGCAGGCGGTGTCTTGGGACAGGCTGAGGGCCGCAGGTCACCGGACACGTTTCTCAGCCTCTCTGGTGTCGATGATCACAGCTGGGAAGTGAGGGTGAGAACGCTTCAACTCACTCCGGGGTCCTGCGGATCCAAACGGATAGCAAAGCCTGCAAGGCAGGTGCGTCCGGCGCGCGGCGGAGGTGCGATCAGGGTTCTTTCCCCGCAGGGTTGACGCCACTGAGGAGTCCATGAGGTTGAAGGGCGACCGTGCTGGTCTCACGGTCCTTACGGCTAAGTGCAGGCTTTGCGGAGAACCAACCGAGGGGGGCCGGGGAGCGGTTGGCGGGGTGGGGGTGTCTCAGTCGCGGGAGGCTGGAGAGGAGGCGGGTAGGGGGAGGGCGGAGGCCGGCTCCCAGGCACAGGCACAGGCTCCTGCCCCGGCCGCAGTGCGCTCCCCGCCAAGGTCGGGGGCCGTGCCTGGGGGCCCCGGGGGGACGCGTCCCTCCCGGACGCACAGCGTTGACCCCGCGGTGTTCTCGGGCGCACGGGGACCGCTCGGGTCCCGGAGCTCCCCGCCACACACACACACACCCCCTCCCCTGCTTTGGGCCGGGCGTGGGGGGGTGGGGTGTCAGCGTTGGGACGCCGGAGTTCCGGGGACTGGGGGCGGGGCCAGGGGCGGAGCGGGACCGCAGTGCTACGCCCCCGGGGCGGGGCGGGGCGGGGCATGCAAATCGCCGGTCATCCTCTCGGGAAGGACGCGAGGGAGCGGAAAGGGATGTGAAAATTCACCAGGAGCGCGGGGCAATCACTGCATCTGCAAGCGCGTGTGGAGCGGACCGCCACAGGATAGTGAGCCGGGAATGTGGACAGCGGGTGACATGGCTCACCGTGAGTGCAATATGGCTGGCGGCGGGACGGTGGCGGCGAGGACAGGGCGACAGGCATCGCTTCTCGGCCTTTTGGCTAAGATCAAGTGTAGTATCTGTTCTTATCAGTTTAATATCTGATACGTCCTCTATCCGAGGACAATATATTAAATGGATTTTTGGAGCAGGGAGATGGAATAGGAGCTTGCTCCGTCCACTCCGCGCATCGACCTGGTATTGCAGTACTTCCGGGAACGGTGCACCCCCTTGGGGTCAATACTTGCTGTGGCAAAAACAGATCCTTGTAGTGTGTGCTTACTTTCCAAACTTCTTGGTTCCGGGTTTTTCTGTTTTGCTTTTTGGTGCCTTTTTTGTTGTTGTTGTTGTCGTTTCGTCTTTGTTTTGCTGTTTGTTGCTGTGTGGGTTAAACGGTGGGGGTTCATCTCCCGCGGCAAGCTTTTCCGCACTCGCGGGTGTTCTATCCATCATTGATTTGTGGTGGCGGCGCAGCAGGTTCTAGCGCTTTTGCTGTCAGTATCTAGACTCTGTCCCACGTCCCGTCCCGTCCCGCGTGGCCTCGCACCTGGTTAACCTGTGTGTCGGCGGCCGTCAGGATCGGTTTGCCGACTGTTTGGTGCTTCTTCTCGAAGTGCTTTTCCTGCTCTCTTCGCTCTGCGCCCGGAGAGGTTGGCCCAGGCCGAGGGTTTGGCGACGAGCAGTTTTTGGTAGAAATACGTAACGCCCGTGCCCATGTGACTCGACCTCCAATTTGGATGATTCAATCCGGCTGCTTCAGGTAGCTCTCCACTCGCTCTGCCGGCCCCCTTAACCGTCCGGAACAAAGGACGAGCAGCTGAGGTCATGGCCACAAAGGTCTTCCCCCGTAGGGAAGGAAAATTCGTTCTTCCAGATCTACCTATGGCAGCGTTTATCCACCCGGGTGACACCCAGAAACTCCTGGGGTTTCGTTTCAATCGGGCTCATGCCCCAGCACCGCCATACAGCAATCGAATTCGAGTCTCTGGGGCGGGGGCCCGAGGCTGGTGGCCCTCCAAGCCCGCCAGCCGGAAGCACTCCTCGGAGCATCTGGGAAGGTGCCGCCGGTCAGCTGCTTCTTCTGTCTGGCCTGAATTCCCCGTGACAATGGAAGCGTTGGGCGCGCTCCTGCAAATCCAGGCACAAGTCGCTTCACGACAGTCCCGGGCCTGGCTTCGTGTTTAGCACACCGCAGGCACTCAGTAAACAGTGTACCGATGAGGAAATAACGGATTCCCTGGGCCTGGCACACACAGGACACCCCCCCCCCCCCGAAGTCTAGTGAGACCTTTGGACCCAGTCCCGGGATCTGTTGAGAGCCGGTGCGGGACGGAGCTGCTGTGGGGTGCTGCCGCTCTGCGGAACCAGATGGACCCCTTCCCCAGTTCATCCTCCAGATTTGTTTTAGATGTGGAGACTGGTGACCCCCGTCCCCCACGAGGCTATGAAAAGGTTTATAGCTCACATAATGAGGCTTTCCAGGGAGAGCAAGGTGGCTCCCAGGCCGATTCAAAAAGGGCTTGAGAGCAAGGGGAGGAGTCTGGGTTGGTGTGTTTATGGTGGTGAGTGGAGGGCCTGGGGTAAGGGCACCTTACAGATGACACGGGACCTTCTGTGATCCTGCCTTCCACGGTGGGCAGTCAACAGACGTCCATTGGATCAGAGTCTGATGTAATAAGGAGGGTTCCAGCCTGGGGGTGGGGGGCGGCGGCGGTGGCGGCGGAGGGAAGGGGTGTGGGTTCCTGTGAGAAGCTGAACCTGCTGGCCAAGTTCAGGATGTGAATGAGCCTGTGAGGGAAGGGACGTGGGGGTGAGGGGGCGATTATGGTAGGAAAGAGCCCACCAGAAGCAAGCATCCCCTGGGGCAGTTCCAAGGCCCAGCTCGTAACTTGGAGGTGGCTGGGCAGGGCAGCCTGATGCAGACCGGTCCCCTCGTTCCCCCAAATCGGCCCCCCGCTCTTGCTTCAGACTGCAGTGTCCCGGTTCCCCCCTCATGTGGACGTGCCCTGAAATTCTGACTCGCGTTGAAATTCTGACGTTAAGCCCCCCTACGATGTCAGGCAGGCCTTCCCGATTCAGCTGGCTCTGTGTTCCATCCCACCACCGCATTTCTTGACTATGCATCACATGCTCCCGGTAGGGACACGGAGCCAAACGGGAGAGGCCTTGGGCCTCAAGGGGGTCACGGCCAGGTGGGAGCCCCAGCCATGTGTTCATCTCTCTCAGTCCCCTGTGCGTCGGAACCTGGTGTTCTGGCCATTTGGGCAGGTGTCTTATCCGGGTCCTGGGCCGGATGCTCCCCGCATGGGGGGCGGAGAGGAGAGAGGAACGGTGTCTGGCTTCTCTCTACTGCCAGGACCAAGCACCACCCTGGCGGGTGGTGTCGCAAGAGATGACTCTTGGTTAAGTTGGAACCGGTGGTGATGGCAGGAGGCCCAGAGTCCAGTGAGGTGGGACCTGGACTCCAGCTCGGACGTGGGCGGTTATGTCGTGCTGGGCAGATCCATTTCCCCAGGGTAAGAAAAGACAAGAGCTTTATCACTGGGCACCCTGCTCTGTCCGAGGGTCCGTCCATTCCGTAGTGCCTGCCACTTTCCAAAGGGGCGTCCATTCTCTTGAGAAGGATTCTCCGTACAAAGTGACCCGGCGCCCCACCGGAGACCATGAACGCCTAGGGGGCAGGAATCGGATCACAGTCGCCTCTCAGTGTTGGGCTCTGTCTGATGGGTGCCCAACCATCATCTGCATGGACATGATGGGTCAATCCCGTGGACTCAAAGAATCAAAGGTGGTTAGGTCAGTGTGTTCTGCTTTTCCTTTCTCTCTCTCTCTCTCTCTCTTTTTTTTTTTTTTTTTTTTAAGATTTTTATTTATTTGTCAGAGAGAGAGAGCACAAGCAGGGGGAGCAGCAGAGGGAGAGGGAGAAGCAGGCTCCTCACTGAGCAAGGAGCCCGATGTGGGACTCGATCCCAGGACCCTGGGATCATGACCTGAGCCGAAGGCAGACGCTTAACGACTGAGCCACCCAGGCGTCCCTCTCTCTCTCTTTCTTTCTTTCTTTCTTTCTTTCTTTTTTTTAAGTAAGCTCTTGGCCCAAAGCAGGGCTTGAACTCATGACCCTGAGATCAAGAGTCGCATGTTCTACTGACAGCCAGCCAAGCACCCCTGTTCTGCTCCTTTTTTCTTTTTTAAAGATTTCATTTATTTCTTTGACAGAGAGCACTCAGGCACACACGAGTGGGGAGAGGGGCAGAGGGAGAGGATCTCAGGCAGATCCGGTGCTGAGCACAGAACCCAAGGCAGGGGTCGATCTCAGGACCCTGAGATCATGGCCTGAGTCAAAATCAAGAGTCCCATGCTTAACCCGGCTGAGCCACCCAGGCACCCCCTTTTCTGCTACTTTTTAAAGACAAATCCAAGGGGGGGGGGCGCCTGGCTGGCTCGGTCAGTAGAGCACCCGAGAGATTACTTGAAAATAAAATCTTAGGGCGCCTGGGTGGCTCAGTTGTTAAGCGTCTGCCTTCGGCTCAGGTCATGATCCTAGGGTCCTGGGATCGAGCCCCGCATCGGGCTCCCTGCTCCGCGGGAAGCCTGCTTCTCCCTCTCCCACTCCCCCTGCTTGTGTTCCCTCTCTCGCTGTCTCTCTCTCTCTGTCAAATAAATAAATCTTAAAATAAATAAATAAATAAATAAATAAAATCTTAGTGGCGCCTGGGTGGCTCAGCCGGTTAAGCCGCTGCCTTGGGCTCAGGTCATGACCCCAGGGTCCTGGGATCGAGCCTTGCATCGGGTTCTCTGCTCAGTGGAGAGTCTGCTTCTCCCTCTCCCTCTGCCTGCCGCTCCCCCTGTTTGTGCTCACACACTCTCTCTCTCTGTCAAATAAATAAATAAAATCTTAAAAAGAAATCTAGAAAAAGAAGAAAGAAAGAAAGAAAGAAAGAAGGAAAGAAAGAAGGAAAGAAAAAAACGAAAAATCCAGGAATGTTACAAGAATGTAGGTGTGGTGCAGTTTAGGATCAAAGGTGGCATCTCTAAGTTGTGAAGGAAAAATTCAGTGATTTACACTGTACTGCAGAGTAGACACCAAATGGCTAAAGATTTAGCTGTTGAGAAAGAAGAAGAAAAAGACCTAGGGGAAGATTTAGGATATTATTTTATAACCTCATGGTGAAGTCCTTTCTAACTTTGACTCAACATCGGAAAAGTATTTTTTTTTTTTTAAACTGATGAATAGCATGATATGAAAAATGACTTTTTACAAGTTTGTTTATTTAGTAACCTCTAGGCCCAGTGTGAGGCTCGGCCCCCACCCCTCCCACCGAGCCAACCCGGCGCCCCTAAGAAATAACTTTCAGTGGAACCTTAAGCACCTGGAATCATGACCCTGAGCAAGGCCCAAAGACAGCTCTCCAACAGAAGAAAATAGTCAAGGCTTAGAGGACAGACAGAGGGCCAACCCCCTTAATATGTAAAGTACAGATACCGGCCCAACCAATTCACCTAGCCAGAAAAGGGCCGAAGTCCGTGAACAGAGAGAGTTCAGAGGGAGAACAAACGTGGCGCTCACACACAGGAGAAGACACTCGGCCTGATTAGAGAAGTACACAGCAAAACTGCGCTGAGGTACCCTTTCCACCACCTCTAAGAAATGGCCCTCTCCCCCGCCACCTCCCGATCTGCCCGCCCCCCCTCGCCCAGAAGCAATCCCACTCGGCCGCCGCGCGGAGCTGCCGGCGAGCCTGGGGAAGGAGGGGCCGCCTGAGAAGGTCCGCCGCGCTCTCGCAGTCGCTGTCCCCGATCCGCCGAAATTCAAGGCACTCTCGCGGCGAGGGTGGCCGGGACCACCCCGCCGCCGAGGGCACAGGGGGCACAGGACCGGCCTCCGCAGAGCGCAGTGTGCAGGCACTGGGGTCCGTGCGTGTCGATCAGAGCGAGTCTCGCCGAGGAAACGGGAATTGTTCCGTTCCACGAATGTCCTCTGGGACATCCCGTTCTCGGGACGGACCCGGCCGGGGCCCCGGACTCTGGGGCGGAAGACTGCCCGAAGGACACGGACGCGAGCGGAGAAGTGCCGAGCAGGGAGGGCGCGCCGGGCACTGGCTTGAGCGTGTGGGAGGCAAGATCCCATCCACCGAACCGCTTGTTGAGTGTGCGGTACGTGCTGGGGGCGGGGGGAGAGGGGAGAGGGCAAAGTGACCAAAACGAAGGTCTCGCCTTCACGGGCTCCCGGGAGCCCCGGGAGCTGCAGCCGTGTCAGCCGTCCCTGGTGCCGAGCCTCGGCGCGGGATGTGTGCGCGGCGGCAGGTGCGCGGCCCGCTGGGTTTGGGCTCGTGGCGCGCGGGGGCGGTCGGGAGGGTGGAGTCGGGCGGCGGCGGCCGCGCCCCGTCGGGAAGCTAAAGGCGGGGCATGCAGATTCGGAGTGGCTGTTGGGCGCGGGCCGGCCGGGGCAACCAGGGATACTCGGGGTCTCTCGTTCCGAGGGAAGAGAAGGAACCGTCTGCACAAACGTCTAGTGAGACGGATGGAACTGTCGACGACGCAAAGGAAATGAGGCCAGGAGTGAGGGCTGGGTTCTCACCGTGAGTTGAATATGGATGATGGGAGGCCGGTGCCCAGGCGGCGGGGGCGCTGAGCCTCGCTTCTCGGTCCTTGGCCCAAAGTTAGGTGTAGTATCTGTTTTTTCGGGTTTGAGATCTAATGTGTTCGCCGGGGACAGTGGTGTTAAGTGGGGGTTTTTGGAGATGGGTTATAGAGCTTACTCTGTCCGCTTCGCGTATCGGTCTGCTGTTGTGGTATATTCCGGGAGCGGTACTTCTTCCCTAATTTAACACCAAGGTGAGGGAGTAGGTTTGGGTGTTCTCTCTACGCATTTTGCTATTACAGTGTTTTGTACGGTTTGGTTCTTTGGACGATCTTGTTTTTGCTTTGGGGTCCCTTGGAAACTCTCCCATGGAGGACACACGTTCCTGCTTCATCATGTGGCGTCCGCTTGTTTTTCTTTTTCCCCCCCTTCTGCGCTTGGGCCTTGGTTTCCACGGTGTTGTTCCTTACAGCACCCCACTTCGCTATGTCACCCACCCCTTGCCTTTCTTTGTGGTTGCGTTTCCTTGCTCCTGTCATCCGTCCAGCTGCAGGTCATTCCCTCGAACGTTTAGCTCCCGGCTGTCTCCCTTTCCAACACACTCGTGTCATTCCGGCTCTCTTTCACACACACTCGTGTCATTCCGGCTCTCTTTCACACACACTCGTGTCATTCCCGCTGATCTCAACAGCCTCACTGCTGATCCTTCCGAACCCCTTCCTTTCAGTTCTCCGACCTCCGCTACCCTTACCTAAAACACTCACTCCCCCGGTCCGACCCTAGAGCTTGTCATTACCGATTGCTCTAACCCCTTCCACATGCAGTCTTACACTGGCCAATCACCTTCTTCCACCCACCCCACCCCCCCCCGCCCTTTGGTACCACCTACCACTTTTCACTGTCCCTTCACCCTCACCCCACCCCCAAGCCACCAATGTCCTCCCATCCTTATTATTATTTTTTTTTTCTGTAGCCGCTTAAGTATTCAGTTTATTTGGATAGTATACTTGAACATATTAAAAGTTACAAAGCCTAAAATAAGCAACAAGTCAATAAAATCACAACTCAAGAATTCTTTTTCACATGGTATCACTGACTATGAAATGCAAAAAGACTATAAATGTTTTACGTGGAATGATCTCTAACCTAATAAATTACACTAGTGTGACCAAAACAAATGATCGCAGACTGTGGAAGACAATAGAACATGAGCTGTTCTCCAGGACTGCTTTTTCAAAGCTTGAAAGATTAACTGACCCATCATTTTAGGGGGAAGAAGAGAAGTATGGATTACGAGGCTCTACATGTAGATTTTAAAAATTCTAATTAGAATATCTTAGACTATTTTAGATGTTTACTTGACATTGGAAATGTAGTCGACTATCAAAGTATTTCTCTTCATCACAAAAATTCCATGTATTAAGGATTTACACAATCCGGGGGGGGGGGGGGGCCTAGAAACATTTTTGTTGCCTGAGCAAGTAATTTTCTAAAAAGGCTCTCCAAAATCTTGACTAGAGGTGTCATACTCTGCAATGAAATGCTTGAGTTCTTCAAGACACCGCTCACCTATTTCATGTAAATTCTGTCTCAGTGCAAACTGTACAGACTTTTCTAATGAAGGATCTTTTTCCATCAGCATTTTCACAACCCTCCCGAAAGTTCCACAGTCTTGTCGGTAAACCTGTTCCATCTCTTTGGTTTTTGATGCTATTGCTTTGGAGCGACTGCTTAGTTGACTGTCTTCAAATAATTCTATGCCATCTGTTGCATTTGACTCAGGTTCCTCTGGCTGCTCGATCAACAACGGTGCTGTGGATCCTGCCTCATACTCAATCTCAGGTAAGTTACTCTCATCTGCCTTCTCTAGCTTCTCAGCAGCCCGCTTGCCTGCAGCCTCGGCAAGTTCCTTTTCAGTTAGCCTACTGGGTTCGTCTAACACCTTTGATATGTCCTCCCATCCTTATCGACCGAGATTCATTTCCCTGCACATACCGTCAGTCAGCTCCCTTGCCACGACCTTGGTGCCACCCCTGCCACTGAACGTAGCCGGCAGAAAGCATACCACCAGGCTCACGTGGCTCCCCTTAGCGCCCGGTATGCCGGGGAAAACTAGACATCGTCCACGTTTGCTACCGGGCACCCAAGAGGCCCTTCCACGAGAGGTAAAAATAAAGCATAGTGGGCAACGGCTTTATTAAAAATTGCCGTACGAATTTAAACATAGCACACCTACGTTGTAAATTACTTCATACTTTCCAGGTTCTGAAGGTCTGAATACCTGAATCTTGCGACATGCTCCAAATGCCAGGAACTGCTCGTTGGCTTGTCCTACCCGGCCTGCGGGATACTGCCTCCGGACCTCAAATCCATCCCCGACAGGTTCGGCCTCACCACGACTTCTGGTCCTTCTTGCACTTGCATTGTCAAAAGGTAACAGCTGAAGAAATTTTTTGTGACCCTCGTTGAACTGCAAATTCTGGAGTTGGAGAAAATTCATCTAGGATATTGTCATTTTCAGACATGTGGTGGGAGATGTCCCTCATGTAATCCCGTTCACCGTCCTCATTAGAGACCAGTCCTTTGCTTTCATCTTCTGATTCCTCTGCCGGTACTGTCATGATCGGTCTTGCGGAAATGGGCGCCTCTGGCCGTGTTCTTCTCTTTGTCATCGGGGGTGGAAAGATGAACATTTCCCAGTTCTCGCTTGCAGTCAACAAAAGCAAAATCGAGCCTTCGGAGATGGTGTCTCCCACCTGCTTGTCTACCTTCGGGAAAGGGGAATGCGTACTTTGTTACCGCAACAAGGCAAGGAGAAAACGGAAGGATGGTGGGTGCCACGTCGACGACTTGTTCCGCGACCGCTGCATCACCCCTCTAAGGGATTCCTTCATTCCCCCATTTTCCTGATCCTTGTAGACTTTTTCGTCCTAGCTACGGATGGAGGCGTAAGTGCAGGCAGGCCGAAATATGCCTAGGAGGACGACATAGCAAATCGTGTCGAGATACAGGGAAAGTTAGATCGCGAAGACGCCGTGATGTGTCTTCGGTTTTGAGAGAGAGGAAAGCGGCGGCAGGAGCCGGCCCGCCACTCACAGCTAGCCGTGGTGGTCTCCGGTTGGACATACACAGTTTCGCCCAGCAGTGGCAACCTTAAAAATAAAATAGCCAGTTATTTTACTAGCAAAATGAGTCTGTTCGGGGATGGCAGAGGCATTGCAGTTGGGGACGGACATGCAAGCTAGGGGGGAGCCTACAGGCAAGTCCGAAGAGGCAAAGGGAAGGTCAGCTTTTTTTTTTTTTTTTTTTTTTTACTTTTTTTATTTTTTGGAAGGTCAGCTTCTTTTAGGTTTTAGGAGGACATTGGGGAGGCTTGCTTTGAACAAAAGTTCACTGGAGAAGAACAAGAGCTTGAGGTTGTGGCAGTTTCCCATTAAAGTGCAAGCGGTGGTTAGTGCCTGGTTGCTGGGGCAAGGAGGGCTCTATCCTCCTTTTTCTTACAGGCAGGAGCTGAACCGCCTATGTGAAAAGGTTCCCCCTTGTCAGAATAATTTTTGTTTTCCTTCTTCCTGCTGGTTAGGCAGGCCGCAAGGAGTGGTACGTGCTTGAGAGCTCCCCTTTCAGGGCTTCCTGGCTCCATTTTAAGTGAGATTTCCTTTATTTATTTTCAACGTCAACATCAGAAAAGGCCGCTCTGGGACCGCGACGAATCAAGACAGAAGAAGTGAGACCACTCCGTGGTCACGTCGGAACGGAGACAAAAAAAGAAGAATGTTGTCCGAACAACAAAATGCACCAAACACCCCCCCTTATCCTGGCTAATACGAGTAACTGCTACTCCTTTACCAGTTTGCAGCTTTGGCCTCACTCTGTTTTTCCTTTCTTCTGGGTAAGATTTATTCAGCTACCCAATCACTGAATTACCCTGACTTCCCGAAGGCATCTGTAGGGCGGGGGAGATCTTTTTCCTTCTCCCCTTCGAGGTTCTTGGGGTGGGGGTGGGGGGATGGCTGGGGCTTTGTCACAAAAGACAGATGAACAAGAGGAAAACAAACGGAAGTTTATTAGTGTGTATATCTCATATATACATGGGAGAAACTTAGGGATGAGTAACTCAATGGGGTGGCTAGAACTTGGGCTTATATAGCTCCTTAACACAGAAGGAACAGGAAAAAGAAAAAGAAGAAAGAAAAAAAAAAAACAACAATAAATTTTCAGGAAGTGACAAGACGAAGTAAAAGGGCTTTGAGTTTCTAGGGTGGCAAACTGTAGGAAGTTAAATATAGGGGGGAATAGTAGAAGATAAGGGCCGTCCAGTAAAGTTTGTTACGTAGAGTCCTCTGGTGCCAGTCTCTGGGCCGATAAGGATCTGGGTTGTCAGTGATCGACTTCTGTACACATTTCTGTCCTGCTTTGAGGCAAATCGGAAGAGGGCAGAGTTCTTCCTTCTGTCTGTTTCAGCTCAAAATAATCTTTCTGCCAAAGTGGCATATTGGGGGGTGGCGGGTGGGGGGTGGGTTAGCAAATGCTGCTACCCTTCACACCCCATTCAAAGGAAGGCCTCGCTTGCTTAAACTGTCCCGCAAGCCCACATCCTATACGTAATAAGCCATTCCCGACACCCTCGCCCCGAAGCGCGTCCCCTCTCACTTTTGCAACTAGGATGACCCAATTCGTCTCATCCCGGGCGTGTTCCTGGTGGTCTTTGGCTGGATGGTGTCGGCAAGTTGTTAAGAGGCTCCACCGAAGGACCCCTCTGGTAACCGCAATATGGAATGAGTTTTGGGCGCCTGGGTGGCTCAGTTGGTTAAGCGACTGCCTTCGGCTCAGGTCATGATCCTGGAGTCCCTGGATCGAGTCCCACATCGGGCTCCCTGCTCGGCAGGGAGTCTGCTTCTCCCTCTGACCCTCCCCCCTCTCATGTGTTCTCTCTCATTCTCTCTCTCTCAAATAAATAAATAAAATCTTTAAAAAAAAAAAAAAAAGGAATGAGTTTTGTTCTGTTTAAGAGGCAAAGTTTTCTCTTTTTTTCATTACATACATCTGAAGGGTCTCATGACTAAGGTCTTATTAGCTGATAATAAATGACCTTTTCCCAACAATAGCTAGCCCCTTCAAGGTCCTGGAAACCTTGCTTCCAAAATTCCTTAGCGACTTGGGCTATCCCTAACCCTTCCCAGCTGGAAAGTATATAATGGGCCACTCCTCATGACCCCAGTGCAGCTCTTTCTGCCCACGGGCCCTGTCCCCGTGCTTTCATGAGACCGCCTTTTTGCACCGGAGACGTCTCAGGAATTCTTTCTTGTCCATTGGCTTCGAACCCTAACGTTCTTTCCTACATCATAGGGCGCCCAGACGTGGGGCTTTGGGTCCAGAGTCTCATCCGGACTCAGCCTCGGTGCAAACTTGGCGAGTGCTTTCTCTTCTCTTCCTTTACTCTCATTTTCGGGGCTCTTCAAGGAGCACGCTCTTCTTCCTGGAACACTTTCACGCCGATTGCTCAGGCTGCAATCCTCTAGCCCGTGGCTACTCTACAGGGAGGAGAAAGCCTGCCTTTTGGCTGGAAGTTAGTAGTACCCTGGCCGGGATGGTAACAAGACGCAGAAACTTGATGCCCTCTCTCATTCCTGTCCTTACACAAAGTTGTCTGTCTTGGGCACGGGACAGCCACCTAAGCCACCAGGACGGCTGCCAATCTTAAGACTCCCGTGTGAGGTGTCCTCCTGATTGAGCTAATGGGATCCCCTTCACATCCCTGGTCTAGCCGCTTCTGGCCGCGGGACCTCCAGTGGGAGCCGGCAGAAACCAGTACCCGATGGAATTAAAACCCAACCGGGGACCGTTTCCTAGGGAAGTTCGCTGTAAGGACTACATGTGTTGGAATGTCGCTTGGATCATGGTGGATTTCTGTCTTTACTGTTTTCCATCAACGTCCTCTACTAAGCACTTAAGCTACAAAATTTGGTAATTTCCCCTTGTAAAACTTTTCTAGTGTTCTCCATGGGTTAAAAACAGCAAGTTCTTTAAGGCAAGGTAAAATAAGGCACGACCTTCAAGGCGAGGTAAAATAAGGCGTGACCTTCACGGCACGACCTCCAAGGCACGGTATTTCGTATTTCGGTCCACGCGCCAGCCACCTGTCTGTAGCCTAGGACGCAATGGGGAAGCTGGGGGGTGGGGAGGGGCGGGGAGGGGGACGCTAGCATCCCTCCTACAGGGGCCTTTATCGGTGGCGGTGGTCACAGCGATTTCGTTCAGGGGACGCCTCGGGTCGCTTTGACACCAGGAACCTCTGACTTATCCTGCGTGGGACGCCACCCGGGAGTCGGGGGGGGGGGCGGGGATTTTCTAGGTAATGGACCTTCTCTTTTCTTCAGTTCCCAAGGACTCTCCCTTGGGGTGACTTTTAACCCACTGGAAACAATTCGGATTGCAAAACGTAGGAAAGGACTGAGCTCCTGTGACACCGCATGGCCTCAGTGGGATCTATCAGTTAGATCTCTTCTGCAGGAAACAGGGCAAATGGACCTAGGTTACCTTCATTGCTCTACACCAAGACCCCGACCTAAGGGCCTCTTGCAGAATGTGTTTGCCTGAGGGGGGCGGCTAGTAAACTCCCTCCTGACATATTGGACGATAATTATCTAAATAGGCCCCCTCCGAATAAACCCAGGTTGCTGGAAGAAACATAGGCCCTCCCTAGCAAAGGGGACTCTGACTCTCTCTCTCTCTCTCTCTCTCTCTCCCTCTCTCTGTCACTGTTCCTCCTCCTAATAGATGTAGGGGCTTCTTCCTCACTCATTTCCCGGGTTAATGGCTATAACTGGAGCCAACTGTGGTTAGTCTACCTCGGGACGGGGACTTTAGGGAATGTTCCCAAGCAGCTGCCGAAACTCCCTTTGTTTCAGGGAAATTCCCTGTCCTCTCTGGCCCGGCGCGGACCGCCTGTTCCCCCTTTACTGGCACGAAACCATGGCGTCCGCGCCTCTGTTGGAGCCGATGAGCTCTAAAACCGGGACCGCTTTCTCTGCCTTCTGGCAGCACTTGGCCTCTTCTGTCTCCCCCTCCCGCTTCTGTTTCCGCACCACCTTGGGTGCAGCCTGCACAACAGGCTTCCCTACATCCTCGGTGGCGCAGGCCCCATGGCTCCTCCCTTCACTGTCAAGGAGCAAGAAGAAAAAAAAAAAAGAAGAGGGGCGCCTGGGTGGCTCAGTCGTTAAGCGTCTGCTTCCGGCTCAGGTCATGATCCCGGAGTCCTGGGATCGAGCCCCGCGTCCGGCTCCCCGCTCAGCGGGAAGCCTGCTTCTCCCTCTCCCGCTCCCCCTGCTTGTGTTCCCTCTCTCGTTATCTCTCTCTCTCTCTCTGTCGAAAAATAAATAAAATCTTAAAAAAATAAAATAAAATAAAATAAACAGCTGGAAAATGGGATTGGTTCCGCAACAGTTGTATAACTCAACTAGCACCTTGACCAATTCTACGTGGCTGGGATGACAAAATCGTTCCCTAAAAGCCAGAGCATACCCCGCTCTGTAGGGTTAACTATGGGCTTGTGGAGATAATGGATGACCCCACTTTATGACTGGATTGGATGATGCACTTGGGGATGCCCTTATCTCTTGACAAGTCTTCTCCCACTTGCCAGTGATTCCTTATACTTAGGATATTGTTAAGGCTAGACCTCAGACAAAAAGGGCTTCTTGATGGTTTCATCTCTCATAGTCATATTTATCCTAGAGGCCACCTCTATTGAGGTACAATTGCAAACAAGGGCTTTAGCCGAGCACATAATAGCCCTCCTGGTTTAAAAAAAAAAAAAAAAAAAAAAAAAGAGCCTCAAAGCTCACTACGGGACGGTCCCTGACTGTAATGATGTCACATCAGGTCCAGAGTGTCTTAGAGACCAAAGGCCACCAACGGACGATGGGAGGCCGACTTATTAAGTACTGGGTTATGCTTATAGATATGCCTGAAATATTACTCGAAACCTGTCAGACTTCGAACCCAGCTACCCTTATACCCGGACCCGAGCATCGTACTTCTATAGAGCATAACTGTTCAGAGGTTATTGATCTCGTTCATTCTAGCCAACCAGATTTAAAAGGCGCCCCTATTGAAAATACAAATGACAGTTGGTTTGCTGATGGCAACAGTTTCATGGAAAAGGGAATAAGAAAAGCTGGGTATGCTATAGTGCTCACTCGTGCTTGGCAATTATTATTGTTAAAATAATAATAATTATTATTAAAAGTTAATACTTATACTGACTCCACATAGGCTTCCCTAGTCCTACATGTCCATGGAGCAATTTGGAAGAAAAGGGGATTATTATCGAGCCATAAATCAAATATGGGCCTGAAATTATTACTCTTCTTAAGGCTGTACACCTACCTAAGGAAGTAGCTGTAATTCACCTCAAGGACATCGAAGGATAGGACCTTAGAATCTAAAGGAAACAATTCACTAGACCGTGCAGCCAAGCAGGCAGCACAAAATAAACAAATATTAAGTCTTTTATCCGTCTTAACTCCAATAAAGTCCATAAGTCCAGTCCATTCAGACCAAGAAATGCACAGGACTGGCTTGTTAATAATGAAGGAAAAAAAATCTTTTTTTTTTTTTTAAGACTTTATTTATTTATTTGACGGAGAGAGACACAGCGAGAGAGGGAACGCAAGCAGGGGGAGAGGGAGAGGGAGAGGCAGGCCCCCTGCAGAGCAGGGGGCCCGATGCAGGACTCGATCCCAGGACCCTGGGATCATGACCTGAGCCGAAGGCAGACGCTTAACCGACTGAGCCACCCAGGCGTCCCTCGGTAGAAATCTTTCAACGTAGCTGTCCGCTGGAGAAGATGTTGAAGAAGAAGAGAGGAGAGACGCTGCCAAGAAAAACCTCATCCAGCGGCTTGCGTCTTTCTCGCTCGGGGCTTTCTCCAAGGCAACGAGGCTGGAGCTCTCCGGCTACGCCTACCCGCCTACCCGCGCGTTTCCGTTCCCAGGCGGAGGGCCGGCGGGGAGGGCAGGAAACCAGGAAACGGCGCGCGCGTGTGGGCGGTACATGCAAATTAAAAACGGCTGTTTCTCCCGGGACCGATGGGAGCAAAACAATAAAAAGCGTGCAAGCCCCCCAAAAGTTAAGGACCTGACAAACTATGTATGTCTTATGGGTTGCGACGATGACATACTGTCAAGTTTAGGGGAAGAGGGTGGGCTTTCGTTTGAAGGTGATTTTTCTCACCGTGATCTAAACGGTTGTGTGAGAGGCAGGGTGCCGCGGTGCCGGGAGAACCCAGTTATCGCTTCTCGGCCTTTTGGCTAAGATCAAGTGTAGTATCTGTTCTTATCAGTTTAATATCTGATACGTCCTCTATCCGAGGACAATATATTAAATGGATTTTTGGAGCAGGGAGATGGAATAGGAGCTTGCTCCGTCCACTCCACGCATCGACCTGGTATTGCAGTACTTCCAGGAACGGTGCACCCCCTCGGGGGAACTACCGAGGTTTCTAAGATCAGATTGACTTCTATTTTGTTAAGTGTCTGACGGAGTTACGTCAGAGAGCTTCTAACTGCGTCGACGTCTGGATCGGGAGACGTAGGCTCTCTCCGCTAACGAAAAACACGGGGGATTGAAGTTTGAGCCCCAGGATTTCTTAATGATGATCAATTTCAAAAGCCTGTGTTTATATAATGCTCTGACCTACTCCTCCGTTTCTTACATAGTTTGGAAGTGCTGGCAGTAGCTGCTGTGTACACTTAAGCCATGAGTGCTGGCGAGTGGAAGGCCCGGACCTTGTTTAGAACGGCGCGGGTGCGCAGCGTTAGTTGATGTAGTAGATACTGTATGACGAACAGTAACTGGTACAGCTGTGGAGGCTAGGTTTACTGGGGGAGATGACATGGTTCTAAACCGTGTTGCTTGTAATTGTTGTTAGCTTAGATCCCCGAAATGCGGTACTGTGAAAATCACAAGGCTTGTATAAATTTAGGTGTTAAATATTTAGCTGGGAGGACCAATTTTAACCGGATGAGCCACTGAAAAGACGTCCATAGTTCATTTTTGTGTTTCCCTTCGCAGACCTTAGGCTAGAAGTGGCTCTTTCGGCGATCTGTAGAGGTGGCCATGGCCCCGATCAGAGACTGCTAAGATTTTTATGTTTAGAGTTTCATGTGACTTCGACATCGGATTCCGTTTGCATAATCGTTAAAAAATATCCACGCGGTACGAGAGCAAAGACCCCACTCCCCCATCACGAAAGGCAGCTCTTAGGGGTCGAGGTCAACTTCCAACGGTCAACACTCATCCAGAGTCAATGTAAGCAACGCCTCAAATGCGGCTGTAGCTGCCTTCTAACCTGATCATGACGGCAGAGTCCCGGGGTCTAAGCCCCAACCCCCAATCTCAAATCCCATTAGGTAGTCCCCGAATCCCCATTAGAGTTCAGTAGTGCCATTGCCAATCCCCATTAGAGTTCAGTAGTGCCATTGCCAATCCCCATTAGAGTTCAGTAGTCCCATTGCCAATCCTCATTAGAGTTCAGTAGTCCCATTGCCAATCCCCTTTAGAGTTCAGTAGTTCCATTGTCAATCCCCTTTAGAGTTCAGTAGTTCCGCAATCCCTATTAGACTTCAATAGTTTTTGTTAGCGGAGAGAGCCTACGTCTCCCGATCCAGACGTCGACGCAGTTAGAAGCTCTCTGACGTAACTCCGTCAGACACTTAACAAAATAGAAGTCAATCTGATCTTAGAAACCTCGGTAGTTCCCCCGAGGGGGTGCACCGTTCCTGGAAGTACTGCAATACCAGGTCGATGCGTGGAGTGGACGGAGCAAGCTCCTATTCCATCTCCCTGCTCCAAAAATCCATTTAATATATTGTCCTCGGATAGAGGACGTATCAGATATTAAACTGATAAGAACAGATACTACACTTGATCTTAGCCAAAAGGCCGAGAAGCGATAACTGGGTTCTCCCGGCACCGCGGCACCCTGCCTCTCACACAACCGTTTAGATCACGGTGAGAAAAATCACCTTCAAACGAAAGCCCACCCTCTTCCCCTAAACTTGACAGTATGTCATCGTCGCAACCCATAAGACATACATAGTTTGTCAGGTCCTTAACTTTTGGGGGGCTTGCACGCTTTTTATTGTTTTGCTCCCATCGGTCCCGGGAGAAACAGCCGTTTTTAATTTGCATGTACCGCCCACACGCGCGCGCCGTTTCCTGGTTTCCTGCCCTCCCCGCCGGCCCTCCGCCTGGGAACGGAAACGCGCGGGTAGGCGGGTAGGCGTAGCCGGAGAGCTCCAGCCTCGTTGCCTTGGAGAAAGCCCCGAGCGAGAAAGACGCAAGCCGCTGGATGAGGTTTTTCTTGGCAGCGTCTCTCCTCTCTTCTTCTTCAACATCTTCTCCAGCGGACAGCTACGTTGAAAGATTTCTACCGAGGGACGCCTGGGTGGCTCAGTCGGTTAAGCGTCTGCCTTCGGCTCAGGTCATGATCCCAGGGTCCTGGGATCGAGTCCTGCATCGGGCCCCCTGCTCTGCAGGAGGTCTGCTTCTCCCTCTCCCTCTCCCCCTGCTTGCGTTCCCTCTCTCGCTGTGTCTCTCTCCGTCAAATAAATAAATAAAGTCTTAAAAAAAAAAAAAAGATTTTTTTTCCTTCATTATTAACAAGCCAGTCCTGTGCATTTCTTGGTCTGAATGGACTGGACTTATGGACTTTATTGGAGTTAAGACGGATAAAAGACTTAATATTTGTTTATTTTGTGCTGCCTGCTTGGCTGCACGGTCTAGTGAATTGTTTCCTTTAGATTCTAAGGTCCTATCCTTCGATGTCCTTGAGGTGAATTACAGCTACTTCCTTAGGTAGGTGTACAGCCTTAAGAAGAGTAATAATTTCAGGCCCATATTTGATTTATGGCTCGATAATAATCCCCTTTTCTTCCAAATTGCTCCATGGACATGTAGGACTAGGGAAGCCTATGTGGAGTCAGTATAAGTATTAACTTTTAATAATAATTATTATTATTTTAACAATAATAATTGCCAAGCACGAGTGAGCACTATAGCATACCCAGCTTTTCTTATTCCCTTTTCCATGAAACTGTTGCCATCAGCAAACCAACTGTCATTTGTATTTTCAATAGGGGCGCCTTTTAAATCTGGTTGGCTAGAATGAACGAGATCAATAACCTCTGAACAGTTATGCTCTATAGAAGTACGATGCTCGGGTCCGGGTATAAGGGTAGCTGGGTTCGAAGTCTGACAGGTTTCGAGTAATATTTCAGGCATATCTATAAGCATAACCCAGTACTTAATAAGTCGGCCTCCCATCGTCCGTTGGTGGCCTTTGGTCTCTAAGACACTCTGGACCTGATGTGACATCATTACAGTCAGGGACCGTCCCGTAGTGAGCTTTGAGGCTCTTTTTTTTTTTTTTTTTTTTTTTTTAAACCAGGAGGGCTATTATGTGCTCGGCTAAAGCCCTTGTTTGCAATTGTACCTCAATAGAGGTGGCCTCTAGGATAAATATGACTATGAGAGATGAAACCATCAAGAAGCCCTTTTTGTCTGAGGTCTAGCCTTAACAATATCCTAAGTATAAGGAATCACTGGCAAGTGGGAGAAGACTTGTCAAGAGATAAGGGCATCCCCAAGTGCATCATCCAATCCAGTCATAAAGTGGGGTCATCCATTATCTCCACAAGCCCATAGTTAACCCTACAGAGCGGGGTATGCTCTGGCTTTTAGGGAACGATTTTGTCATCCCAGCCACGTAGAATTGGTCAAGGTGCTAGTTGAGTTATACAACTGTTGCGGAACCAATCCCATTTTCCAGCTGTTTATTTTATTTTATTTTATTTTTTTAAGATTTTATTTATTTTTCGACAGAGAGAGAGAGAGAGATAACGAGAGAGGGAACACAAGCAGGGGGAGCGGGAGAGGGAGAAGCAGGCTTCCCGCTGAGCGGGGAGCCGGACGCGGGGCTCGATCCCAGGACTCCGGGATCATGACCTGAGCCGGAAGCAGACGCTTAACGACTGAGCCACCCAGGCGCCCCTCTTCTTTTTTTTTTTTCTTCTTGCTCCTTGACAGTGAAGGGAGGAGCCATGGGGCCTGCGCCACCGAGGATGTAGGGAAGCCTGTTGTGCAGGCTGCACCCAAGGTGGTGCGGAAACAGAAGCGGGAGGGGGAGACAGAAGAGGCCAAGTGCTGCCAGAAGGCAGAGAAAGCGGTCCCGGTTTTAGAGCTCATCGGCTCCAACAGAGGCGCGGACGCCATGGTTTCGTGCCAGTAAAGGGGGAACAGGCGGTCCGCGCCGGGCCAGAGAGGACAGGGAATTTCCCTGAAACAAAGGGAGTTTCGGCAGCTGCTTGGGAACATTCCCTAAAGTCCCCGTCCCGAGGTAGACTAACCACAGTTGGCTCCAGTTATAGCCATTAACCCGGGAAATGAGTGAGGAAGAAGCCCCTACATCTATTAGGAGGAGGAACAGTGACAGAGAGAGGGAGAGAGAGAGAGAGAGAGAGAGAGAGTCAGAGTCCCCTTTGCTAGGGAGGGCCTATGTTTCTTCCAGCAACCTGGGTTTATTCGGAGGGGGCCTATTTAGATAATTATCGTCCAATATGTCAGGAGGGAGTTTACTAGCCGCCCCCCTCAGGCAAACACATTCTGCAAGAGGCCCTTAGGTCGGGGTCTTGGTGTAGAGCAATGAAGGTAACCTAGGTCCATTTGCCCTGTTTCCTGCAGAAGAGATCTAACTGATAGATCCCACTGAGGCCATGCGGTGTCACAGGAGCTCAGTCCTTTCCTACGTTTTGCAATCCGAATTGTTTCCAGTGGGTTAAAAGTCACCCCAAGGGAGAGTCCTTGGGAACTGAAGAAAAGAGAAGGTCCATTACCTAGAAAATCCCCGCCCCCCCCCCCGACTCCCGGGTGGCGTCCCACGCAGGATAAGTCAGAGGTTCCTGGTGTCAAAGCGACCCGAGGCGTCCCCTGAACGAAATCGCTGTGACCACCGCCACCGATAAAGGCCCCTGTAGGAGGGATGCTAGCGTCCCCCTCCCCGCCCCTCCCCACCCCCCAGCTTCCCCATTGCGTCCTAGGCTACAGACAGGTGGCTGGCGCGTGGACCGAAATACGAAATACCGTGCCTTGGAGGTCGTGCCGTGAAGGTCACGCCTTATTTTACCTCGCCTTGAAGGTCGTGCCTTATTTTACCTTGCCTTAAAGAACTTGCTGTTTTTAACCCATGGAGAACACTAGAAAAGTTTTACAAGGGGAAATTACCAAATTTTGTAGCTTAAGTGCTTAGTAGAGGACGTTGATGGAAAACAGTAAAGACAGAAATCCACCATGATCCAAGCGACATTCCAACACATGTAGTCCTTACAGCGAACTTCCCTAGGAAACGGTCCCCGGTTGGGTTTTAATTCCATCGGGTACTGGTTTCTGCCGGCTCCCACTGGAGGTCCCGCGGCCAGAAGCGGCTAGACCAGGGATGTGAAGGGGATCCCATTAGCTCAATCAGGAGGACACCTCACACGGGAGTCTTAAGATTGGCAGCCGTCCTGGTGGCTTAGGTGGCTGTCCCGTGCCCAAGACAGACAACTTTGTGTAAGGACAGGAATGAGAGAGGGCATCAAGTTTCTGCGTCTTGTTACCATCCCGGCCAGGGTACTACTAACTTCCAGCCAAAAGGCAGGCTTTCTCCTCCCTGTAGAGTAGCCACGGGCTAGAGGATTGCAGCCTGAGCAATCGGCGTGAAAGTGTTCCAGGAAGAAGAGCGTGCTCCTTGAAGAGCCCCGAAAATGAGAGTAAAGGAAGAGAAGAGAAAGCACTCGCCAAGTTTGCACCGAGGCTGAGTCCGGATGAGACTCTGGACCCAAAGCCCCACGTCTGGGCGCCCTATGATGTAGGAAAGAACGTTAGGGTTCGAAGCCAATGGACAAGAAAGAATTCCTGAGACGTCTCCGGTGCAAAAAGGCGGTCTCATGAAAGCACGGGGACAGGGCCCGTGGGCAGAAAGAGCTGCACTGGGGTCATGAGGAGTGGCCCATTATATACTTTCCAGCTGGGAAGGGTTAGGGATAGCCCAAGTCGCTAAGGAATTTTGGAAGCAAGGTTTCCAGGACCTTGAAGGGGCTAGCTATTGTTGGGAAAAGGTCATTTATTATCAGCTAATAAGACCTTAGTCATGAGACCCTTCAGATGTATGTAATGAAAAAAAGAGAAAACTTTGCCTCTTAAACAGAACAAAACTCATTCCTTTTTTTTTTTTTTTAAAGATTTTATTTATTTATTTGAGAGAGAGAGAATGAGAGAGAACACATGAGAGGGGGGAGGGTCAGAGGGAGAAGCAGACTCCCTGCCGAGCAGGGAGCCCGATGTGGGACTCGATCCAGGGACTCCAGGATCATGACCTGAGCCGAAGGCAGTCGCTTAACCAACTGAGCCACCCAGGCGCCCAAAACTCATTCCATATTGCGGTTACCAGAGGGTCCTTCGTGGAGCCTCTTAACAACTTGCCGACACCATCCAGCCAAAGACCACCAGGAACACGCCCGGGATGAGACGAATTGGGTCATCCTAGTTGCAAAAGTGAGAGGGGACGCGCTTCGGGGCGAGGGTGTCGGGAATGGCTTATTACGTATAGGATGTGGGCTTGCGGGACAGTTTAAGCAAGCGAGGCCTTCCTTTTGAATGGGGTGTGAAGGGTAGCAGCATTTGCTAACCCACCCCCCACCCGCCACCCCCCAATATGCCACTTTGGCAGAAAGATTATTTTGAGCTGAAACAGACAGAAGGAAGAACTCTGCCCTCTTCCGATTTGCCTCAAAGCAGGACAGAAATGTGTACAGAAGTCGATCACTGACAACCCAGATCCTTATCGGCCCAGAGACTGGCACCAGAGGACTCTACGTAACAAACTTTACTGGACGGCCCTTATCTTCTACTATTCCCCCCTATATTTAACTTCCTACAGTTTGCCACCCTAGAAACTCAAAGCCCCTTTTACTTCGTCTTGTCACTTCCTGAAAATTTTATTGTTGTTTTTTTTTTTCTTTCTTCTTTTTCTTTTTCCTGTTCCTTCTGTGTTAAGGAGCTATATAAGCCCAAGTTCTAGCCACCCCATTGAGTTACTCATCCCTAAGTTTCTTCCCATGTATATATGAGATATACACACTAATAAACTTCCGTTTGTTTTCCTCTTGTTCATCTGTCTTTGTGACAAAGCCCCAGCCATCCCCCCACCCCACCCCAAGAACCTCGAAGGGGAGAAGGAAAAAGATCTCCCCCGCCCTACAGATGCCTTCGGGAAGTCAGGGTAATTCAGTGATTGGGTAGCTGAATAAATCTTACCCAGAAGAAAGGAAAAACAGAGTGAGGCCAAAGCTGCAAACTGGTAAAGGAGTAGCAGTTACTCGTATTAGCCAGGATAAGGGGGGGTGTTTGGTGCATTTTGTTGTTCGGACAACATTCTTCTTTTTTGTCTCCGTTCCGACGTGACCACGGAGTGGTCTCCTTCTTCTGTCTTGATTCGTCGCGGTCCCAGAGCGGCCTTTTCTGATGTTGACGTTGAAAATAAAATAAAGGAAAATCTCACTTAAAATGGAGCCAGGAAGCCCTGAAAGGGGAGCTCTCAAGCACGTACCACTCCTTGCGGCCTGCCTAACCAGCAGGAAGAAGGAAAACAAAAATTATTCTGACAAGGGGGAACCTTTTCACATAGGCGGTTCAGCTCCTGCCTGTAAGAAAAAGGAGGATAGAGCCCTCCTTGCCCCAGCAACCAGGCACTAACCACCGCTTGCACTTTAATGGGAAACTGCCACAAACCTCAAGCTCTTGTTCTTCTCCAGTGAACTTTTGTTCAAAGCAAGCCTCCCCAATGTCCTCCTAAAACCTAAAAGAGCTGACCTTCCAAAAAATAAAAAAAGTAAAAAAAAAAAAAAAAAAAAAAAAGCTGACCTTCCCTTTGCCTCTTCGGACTTGCCTGTAGGCTCCCCCTAGCTTGCATGTCCGTCCCCAACTGCAATGCCTCTGCCATCCCCGAACAGACT